>NC_091952.1:180831136-180898636 GCF_031021105.1 Erythrolamprus reginae | reverse complement strand
CCCTCCTTGCCTTTCGTAAGCTCCTTAAAACCCACCTCTGTCGTCAGGCATGGGGGAATTGTGACTTTCCCTTCTCCCTAGGCTTATAAAATTTATGTATGGTATGTCAGTATGTATGATTGGTTTCTTAAATTGGGGTTTTTAAATTAACTTAAATATTAGATTTGTTTACATTGTATTATTATTGTTGTTAGCCACCCCGAGTCTACGGAGAGGGGCAGCATACAAATCTGTCTGTCTGTCTGTCTGTCTGTCTGTCTGTCTGTCTGTCTGTCTGTGTGTCTAAATAAATAAATAAATAAATAAATAAATAAATAAATAAATAAATAAATAAATAAATAAATAAATGGAAAAGAGGCAAAAAACGCAGGAAAATATTTACAGATGCAATTAGGAAAACACAAATAAGGGAAGCTTCCTTTTTCTCCCATGGGCAGTTCTATGTGGCATGCTCCAGAGTCCGTTCACCTGACAGCCTGGTCCTCCTCCAGCCAGAGAGCAAAACCAGGAATGTTGTTTACAGGGAGGTCTTGAGCAATTCATCTGAGGGAGGAATTGAAAGTCTATGCTATGCAAATAATGTCTTCACCTGTAACAGAAACTTGACTTGCCATCTGTACCGAAATAATACAGTCCCTTTTTAACTACTCATTAATTGTCAAGCTTTGAGTGTCAATTTATCAAGCCCCATCACATAATTTCATAGAGAAGCACAGGTGTTTAGCTAGTAATTTGATATTTGCATCCATTCATTTCATCTGTGTGATTTTAGGTAGTTCACGGCAGGTAAAAACAATCTAACAAAAACATGTTAAATCTCAATATACAATATGCCAGTGTTTTTCAACCAGTGTGACGCGAGATATGGTCAGGTGTGCCATGGGGAAATTAAACATGGCTCCCCAAACTACGGCCCGCATGCCAGATACGGCCCACGGAGGCCATTTATCCAGCCAGCCGCCTCCATCCAAACATAAACATTTCCCTCACAATCCCTCCAGCTATCAGCAACAAGAAGAGTGGAGGTACAGGGAAAGCTCACTGACCAATCATCTTCTAGGATTCATCCCAACCACTAACGATGAACCAATAGCAGGCTGCCTCTCATCCACACCCAGGAAGGTCCCCACTTGGGCTGCTGTGCACTTGTCATTGTGTGGCCGTAGTGAGTAGTTGAAGCTGCTACTCCTCCCCATGGGCCCAATTTCTAATTTGGTTTAAAGCTAAAGTTTGCTGATCTTCCTTTGGACAGTTTGTGGTTATCTGTTGCCAAGGAGTTCCCCATTCTGACCAACAAAGCTATTTTGACATTGCTCCTGTTTTCAGCCACATATCTATATAAGCAGAGCTTCTGAAGCTTGACTGCGATAAAAACTAAAAACAGACAGAGACTTTAAACTGTTGAGGAAGAGCTTCGTGTGTGTATTTCTACCATTCCTGCCAGGATATCCCTTTTGTGTTCATCGAAATAGGCCCAGGTTTCACACTAAGTGAGTATAAATACATTTAGAAACTATATTATTAACTATATGTGTTGTGGTTAGTTCTGGACCAGCTCCTGCCCCAAGGACTGTGGACGTGGGGGAGACATCCACATGCTGCAGGCCTGTTTTGCCCCCGGTGGAATCTGATGATGAAGGCTCCTCTGACCAAGAAGACATGAGTGACAGGGAGGAGGAGAGTGTGGCAGACAGCTCAGAAGGAGATAAATTATCTCTCTCCTCCTTGGATTCATAACAAGAGTTAATGATACAGCCACGCATGCGGAGAGCGATGCATAGGCAACAACAACTGAGAGATTATTATCAACAAAAATGAGGCCACCTGTGGTTGGGTGGGGCTGTGGTAATTAGTGAGGCTGCTATAAATAGCAGCCTGTGGGTTTGGCCATTGTGGAGGATTATCTGATCGTTATGTTTCATGACTGCTTTCCTGACTTTGACTTTTTGTGTGCTGATTTTTCTCTGCTTTGAACCTAAACCAGAGCAAAGTGTGTTTCACTTTGTGAAAGAAGGACTTTGAATTGCCTCACAGCTGCAAGCTAAGTATCACAGGACTGATAAGGGACTTGTATAAATTACCAGTTTGTTTGGAGACGAGTGCTCTTTGCTATAACAAAAGAGGGCTTAGTTTAAGTGAATTTTCATTATAAAGAACATTGTTTTGATTTTTCAAACGTGTGTGTGTCTGAAATTTGTACCTGTGAATTTTTGGGAGGATTCTACCAGAGAGCCCGACAGAACATATATGTATAATATGTACTGTGTTAGAATGCTATTTTGTGTCATTTTGGTTAGTGGTGTGCCCCAGGATTTTGTAAATGTAAAAAATGTGTCATGGCTCAAAAAAGGTTGAAAATCACTGCAGCGTTTAGCAGCGTTAATCCAAAAAACCGAAAATCAAGATCAGCACCAGAAGGCATCCTATATCAGCTCAACACAGCCATTGTAAGTATTCCCCAGTATCGCCACGCCGTCTGCATGCTGCCAGAACAATTTCTTCAGACCTAAAGGCCAGGAAGACGGTGATTATCGATGTTGCATCAGGGGTGAGTTCTAATTACCTTCCTCACCACTTCCTGGAAATGACCCTCTGCGCATGCACAATACTTAAAAATGAAAAACCTAATGGCGCCATCTATGGCACTGCTTAGAGCAGTGTTTTCCAACCTTGGCAACTTTGAGATATTTGGACTTCAACTCCCAGAATACCCCAGCCAGCGAATGCTGGCTGGGGAATTCTGGGAGTTGAAGTTCAGATATCTTCAAGTTGCCAAGGTTGGGAAACACTGGCTTAGAGAACCAGCTTGGGGGTGGGGCAGGCCTGGGTTGCTGCTGGTGCCAGTGACCCAGGTCGCCAAGTTACTAATGATTCTATACAACCGGCCCGAACTGGCAGGAACCCACCTCTGTGTTGCACACTGGATAATTGAGAAAAATAAAGACAAAGAATAATGGGTGGGGGAGTCATAAGAACATAAGAAGAGCCATGCTGAATCAGGCCAAAGCCCATCGAGTCCAGCCTTCTGTGTCACACAGTGGCCCACCAATTGTCCATGGGGATCTTGAGCAGAAAGAGAAGGCAAAACCCTCCCTTTCCCTTGACCCCCAACAAGTGGTACTCAAGGGAATCCTACCTGCCTCAACCAACATAGAGGAGGCATTTGGACATCCCTTTCAATAACCACCGATACACTTGAGATCCATGTATTTGTCTAATTCTGCCTGGAAGCTATCCAGGCTGACAGCTGTCACGACTTCTTCTGGAAGTGAATTCCATAAACCAACAACCCTCTGGGTGAAGAAATATTTCCCTTGATTTGTCCTCACTTTCTTTCCTATGAGCTTTAGGGAGTGCCCCCTTGTCCTAGTATTGTGTGATAGAGAAAATAATTTTTCTCTATCCACCTTTTCTATCCCATGCATGATTTTATACACTTAAGTCACCCCTTAAATGCCGTCTTTCAAGGCTGAAGTGACCAAGACGTAGATCTCTTGGTTTCATAAGGAAGTCATCTTGTGTATATTAATTACAGAAAGACCTTCAATTGTGCTGATCACATCACGTTGCAGCACCACTTTGCAGCATCTTCATGCAAAACGTCCAGGTAAAACTCGAAAAATTGGAATATCGCGCAAACATTCAGTAATGTACCTTAAAAGGTGAAACTTAATACAGTGGTCCCTCGATTTTCACGGGTTCAAACTTTGCGAAAAGTCTATACCACGGTTTTTCAAAAATATTAATTAAAAAATACTTCGCGGGTTTCCCCCCCCTATACCACATTTTTTCCTCCCAATGACATCATATGTCATCGCCAAAGTTTCATCTGCCTTTAATAATTTTTTAAAAATAAACTTTAATAAATAAACATGGTGAGTAATAATCTAAATGGTTGCTAAGGGAATGGGAAATTGCAATTTAGGAGTTTAAAGTGTTAAGGGAAGGCTTGTGATTCTGTTCATAGCCAAAAATAGTGTATTTACTTCCGCATCTCTACTTTGCGGAAATTCGACTTTCGCGGGCCATCTCGGAACACATCCCCCGTGAAAATCGAGGGAACACTGTATATGAAACTCATAGCAAGCAAGGCAAGGTATTTTGAACCGCGATTTGTCATAATTGTGATGACTATGGGGTACAGTTCATGAAATCCCCATGATCAGATGACATGGCTCCCCAAATCAACATAGACTGTGGAAACTTTACACTCAACCTCAAGCATTTTGCAGGGTGTGCCTCTCCATTCTTCCTCCATACTCTGGGTTCTTGGTTTCCAAATGAGATGCAAAAGTTTCCACAGTCTGTGTTGATTTTGGGAGCCATGTCATCTGCTGGTGTTGGTCCATTGTGTTTCACTAAGTCCAGGGTCAACGCAGCCATCTACCAGGAGATTTTGGAGCACTCCCTGTTTCTCTCTGCATATACATATGTTATGACTGCATGCATGTTTTCATATATTGAGGTTTCTTGTTTATTTAAATGTATTATTGTTATTTTAGATTCTAACTATTAGATTTGTCGTTATATATTGTTTTTATCATTGTTTTTATCATTGCTGTAAGCCGCCCCGAGTCTGCGGAGAGGGGCGGCATACAAATGTAATAAATAATAATAATAATAATAATAATAATAATAATAATAATAATAATAATAATATGAGCTTTATGGGGATGGTGACTTAAATTTTCCAGCAGAACTTGGAACCTGCTCACACTGCCAAATGCACCAAAGCCTGCTTCTGTGATCATGGGATTTCTGTCCTTGACTGGCCAGCAAACTCGCCTGACCTGCACCCCATAGAAAATCTATGGGGCATTGCTAAGAGAAAGATGAGAGACATGAGACCGAACAATACAGAACAGCTGAAGGCCGCTAAGCATCCTGGGCTTCCATAACACTTCAGCAGTGCCACAGGTTGATAGCTCCCATGCCATTGAGGTAGTAATTACTACAAAAGGGGCCCAAACCAAGTACTGAGTACATATGCATGCTTATACTTTTCAGAAGTTCGATATTGCTCTATGTACAATCCTTGTTTTAATGATCGTATGTAATATTCTAAATTTCTGAGATGGGGAATTTGAGGTTTTCATGAGCTGTAACCCATAATCATCATAATTTATTTATTTATTGGATTTGTATGCTGCCCCTCTCCGTAGACTCAGGGTGGCTAACAACAATGATAAAAACAGCATGTAACAATCCAATCCAATAGTAAAATAACTAAAAAAAACCTTATTATAAAAAACCAAACATACATACAGACATACCATGCGTAAATTGTAAAGGCCTAGGGGGAAAGAATATCTCAGTTCCCCCATGACTGTCGGCAGAGGTGGGTTCTAAGGAGCTTACGAAAGGCGAGGAGGGTGGGGGCAATTCTAATCTCTGGGGCGAGTTGGTTCCAAAGGGCCGGGGCCGCCACAGAGAATGCTCTTCCCCTGGGTCCCACCAAACGATATTGTTTAGTTGACCCACTCTGTGGGACCTAACTGATCGCTGGGATTCGTGCAGCAGAAGGCGGTCCCTGAGATAATCTGGTCCGGTGACATGAAGGGCTTTATAGGTCATAACCAACACTTTGAATTGTGACTGGAAACTGATCGGCAAATCATGGCTTGAACTATCTTGCCTTGCATGTTATGAGTATCTCTCGTATATTAAGTTTGACCTACTCAGTTACATTACTGAAATAAGTGAACATTTGCATGATATTCTAATGTTTTGAGGTTCACCTGTATATGGCATGCAGGTTTTGCAATTTGGATAGAAAATGACAAAGCAGATTTGCTTTTGGATGGCAAAAAAAAAAGGGTTCATAGATGTATACTCTCTATTAATTCCAACTATATACTGAATATGGTTTACTTCTCCAGATTCCTTAGAGGTCAGTAAGGGCTGACCATAAGTGCACTAGTGTGCTTTCCGTCCCCTGTCCAATTGTCTCTCCTATATTTTATATATCTTCTCTCCCATCCATATATCCTTCCTCTACTCTTCATTGATGTATTCTATTCTCATATGTTTTCTTCTATCCCTTCCCTGATATTTACTACTACACGTTTTTATTCTCTTTAACTTTCAATTTGTACTGGACAAAATAAAAAATAAATAAATAAATAAATAAATAAATAAATAAATAAATAAATAAATAAATAAAATGTACAATATTAAGGGAACTAGACTGGAAGAAGAGTGTATTTTTAAAACTAGAGGAAGAAACACGATGCTTCACTGACTGACATTACTGTGACAACTGAAAAGGATTTGCAAGCCGTAGTATTAAAAGCCAAGAAGAACAGTGAAAAATTGGATCTAAAATTAAATTCAAAGTGACCGATGGGTACAACAACATGCCTTAGAACTGACAATGAAGGTATGCATGTGATAGCTAACTTCTGCTTTTTAGGATCAACTATCCATAGTAAATAAACAAGCAGTCGGGAAATACACTGCAAACTAGTATAGCCAAGAAGGCCTTTCTTAAGATTTTCAAACATTTTCTATGTGGATTTAAAGTACAGTATTTTTGACTGTTTTGACAAACGGCTAATTTGAGAGTACAGTATTCTGGATTGGAGAGAGCCATCTGCTGGTGGAAAGAGAGCATTGCAATGCTGGATGGAAGATAGAAGAGACAATGCTGTACAGTTGTGTAATTTGACCTTGACTACTAAAAAATAATTTGGGAACAAAATGTGAGAACTTATAAGGAGTGTTTGTTTTTCTACATTGTCTTCTGTGGAAGACAATAAACCTTTGACCTGGAGTGAATTGGACTAATTTTTGAATTGTACATTAGAATTTGAAAATTAAAAGAAATTATGTGGACTTTAAATTTTAATTAAAGGTGATATAATATAATTTTTTAAAAAAATGTTCTTCACTTGGTAACATGGAGTTGTGGATGTATGGGGAATTATTTGAGATGTTAAAAATATGTGTGAAACTTTAAAAGGTAATAATGAGTCAGACATTTTGTTGGAATATACAGAGCAGGAAAAAGGAGAGAAGGTGGTAAAAGAGAATATAGTAATAATAATAATAATAATAATAATAATAATAATAATAATAATAATAATAATAATAATTTAATAATAATAATAATTTATTAGATTTGTATGTCGCCCCTCTCCACAGACTCGGGGTGGCTCACAACAACAATAGTAACAATATAACAATGTAACAAATCTAATATTTAAAACAATATCAAAAAAAACCATCATTAAAACCATACAACACAAGCATATATATAAGCCTGGGGGAGATATCTCAATTCCCCCATGCTTGGAGATACAGGTGGGTCGTAAGCAATTTATGAAAGACAAGGAGGGTGGGGGCAGTTCTGATCTCTGGGGGGAGTTGATTCCAGAGGACTGGGGCCGCCACAAAGAAGGCTCTTCCACTGGGGCCCGCCAGACAACATTGTTTAGTCGATGGGACCCGGAGAAGGCCAACTCTGTGGGATCTTATCAGCTGCTGGGAGGTAATCCACCCCCCCTAGGCCTGTTGGAGAAGCCCAGGTCTTTACGGCTTTCCAGAAGGTCAATAAGGTGGCAGCAGTGTGGATCTCAATGTGGCTGATTCCAGAGAGACGGGGAAACCACAGAGAAGGCTTTCCCCCACGAATCCACCTGTCAACACTGTTTAGCTGACGGGACCCGAAGAAGACCAACCCTGTGGGATCTAACTGGTCATTGGGAGGTATGTGGTGGTAGGTTAGTGGAAAGGAGGAAGGAAAATAGGCTCCACATTAGTAGCTTTAAGGAAATTGTACCAATATCATTAATTTTGATAGTTAATTCAGTTAAAGGATTTTTGTGTTGGATTTGAATATGATAATCTGTATTGTTTAGAGCAAGACAAATGATCAGAAAAAGCTGGATGGGAAATTTGAAATATTATTAATGGTGGATAGTCAATTAAGTTAAATGTTTTTTATGCAAGATTTGAATATGATGATGTATATTGTTGATAGTAAAATAGAACAGCAGATGGAATGTGAAAGGGTAATTTGGTTTAGTTTTATAGACAAATTAAGAGATGAAGTTGAAATATAATGGGATAGGAAATTTTGGAAATATATGTAGTAATGGAGGAATAAGACAACTAATTGATGTTATTGTAAGAAATTGGATTTAGGGCAATTAGCAATATTACTTATGTATTAAGAAGAAAATAAGTTGAGATAAAGATAATATTATGGCTGAAATGGAAAATATAGATATGATGCAAAATGGATTATGTATATGAAGATATGTAAGAACGATCTGGGCAATACTTTGTTCATAAAAGCCTACATTTTCAGTTGCTAAGTGAAATATTTGTTAAGTGAGTTTTGTCCCATTTTACAAACTTTCTTGCCACAGTTGTTTAGTGAATCACTGAAGTTGCTAAATTAGTAACACAGTTGTTAAGTGAATCTTAATGAGCCGGGGTAGCGCAGCAGGTAGAGTGCTGTACTGCAGGTCACTGAAGCTGACTGTAGATCTGTAGGTCAGCGGTTCAAATCTCATCACCGATTCAAGGTTGACTCAGCCTTCCATCCTTTCGAGGTGGGTAAGTGAGGACCCGGATTGTGGGGGTAATATGCTGGCTCTGTTAAAAAGCGCTATTGTTAACATGTTGTAAGCCGCCCTGAGTCTAAGGAGAAGGATTGAATAAATAAATAAATAAATAAATCTGGCTTCCCCATTGACTTTGCTTGTCAGAAGGTCACAAAAGGTTATCACATGACCCTGGGACACTGCAACCGTCATGAATATGGGTCAAGCATGACCAAGGAGATGCTGCAACAGTTGTAGGCAGTAAAGGGCAGCCATTCACGGCGCTACTACAATGCTCCATTGGGGAGGGTGCATGCATGCACACATGTGCACCCACTCTTCAACTTCCTGTGTATGCGCAGAGTCGTGGCCTGAAGCAGTCCCATCCGGGAGCCACGAGCAGTAAGAAATCCTCCAGGAAGCAGAGCAGCTCATCGGGGGGATGACGTTCCCCCATCGCCCGCTTGCCAATCTTCCCAACAAGCTGCTCTACTTCCCGGAGGATTTCTTCCCGCTGGCGGCCGGCCCAATTGGCAGCAGCAGCAGCGGCTGCGCTCTCTGGACCCACCTAGCAGGGGGCGCTGTTGCTGCTGGCTGGGGTGGCAAGATTCAGCTGCTGCACATGCACAGAAGCCGAATCTTGCATGCACAGCACGTATACGTCCAGCGGTTATGGATGTGCATGCACAACTCCATTTCCGCTGGTGGAACAGCGTTCCAGGCCGTTCCACTTCCTGCCCACCTCTGGTTATAAGTATGAAAAATGGCAATATGTCAGTTTTTCCAGCGGTCACTAAATGAACTATAGTAAGTCAAGGGCTACCAATACAGTACTGGAAGACCAGAAGGGAACAGGTTGTCATGGAAAAATAACTATTTCTGTGGATGCTGGTGGCACATAATAAAACAATCAATCAATAATCAAATAATTTATCAATCTATCAGTCAATCAGTCAATCAGTCAGTCAATCAGTCAATCAGTCAATCAGTCAATCAGTCAATCAGTCAATCAGTCAATCAGTCAATCAATGTAATAAAAATACTATGTTCTTTCTGTTATGTTTTCTGTCTTTGCTTATAATTATTGGGATGGTATACAAAAAGTGTAACCCCCCCCCCCCAGAACCCAGGCCACTAGATTAGATAGCTTTTGAAGTTTATGAGCAAAGGTACAGTATAATTCTCAGGTACCCACCCCCCTCTCTGAGAAATGAAGACTCTTAAAGGAGTGACTAACCCTTGTTGCAGTGAAGCACTACAAAAAGTTTTACTACCACACTGTGGGCGTGGCTTATTTTGTGGGTGTGGCTTGCAGGCCATGTGATCAGGTGGGAGTGGCTTGAAGATCATGTGGCTTAAAGGTCATGTGACTGGCTTAAAGGTGGCCAACTTGACGTCACTCAAGTCAAGGGTTTGGGTTAGGGTTAGGGTGTCTGGCCTCTCCTCGCCTCAAAGAGATACATTTTCCCTATCTATTTTCTATTATTGAACATCCAAAATATACTATTTAATTCTATGTATATATGCCCTATGTGTACATACAGTACATATTACACACAGGCACACAAAAATATACATTATCTAATATATAAACACACATATGCACAGCTCTTCTAAAATTATACACATTCAACCTCATTTACTGCGATAGGAATACCCAGAGCCCAGAAGGGAATTTTTTAAAAAAACATTCAAAATTTTTCTACCAGTTTTGCGTACCTGACTGTTCCCGTAGGAGCCCATCACTGTCCTGTTGTATGGTAAATGTGCAGGAATTGCACAGGGATGTGAAATATGAATCTCTTTTCACTACTTATCAGGCAATTCTAGTGGAAACAAATAAACGCTTCTGGAATTGTGGCTTGTTCCAGGGCCCCAAATCACAAATACGTTTACATAAAATATTCTTTACAATTCCAACTTTTCAAAGGCCCTTAGATCAAATTAGGGCAATCAGATATGATGTATTGTTGCCACCTAGGGCTGGTTTAAGGAAATAGAACATTTTATTTAAATAATGCTTGCGTTCAGCACATTTTAAAAGTTCCTGGCTAATTTTAAATGTTAACTGAAACAGAGAGAGTTTTGTGTGTCTCTCTCACACTCAACATTGTTGTCAATAGATTTTACAAAATGTATGAGAAGAAGTGCTGTTAGAAACCTGCTCTCCTAGTTTCCATAAAAATTTCTAGTTCATTATGTCCAATTTTGAAAATACTTTAAGTCCAATTTTGGTAACTAAATAAAATTTATAGTTTTCATTTCCTCTTTTTTTTAAACAAGAAAACCCAATACCCCACTTTGTACTCTCTATATTTTTTAAAACCACAGAGCCTCTGCTTCTTCTTTCACAATTTGTCACCTCAATCACCTTAAGTTAATGACTCTCCTACATTGTCACTGGCTGAAAATTTATAATGTGAATTTTCCCCCACAGGGGAACAAATTACCAATAAGATGCAATTCAGTGGAAAGGAAAATGAGGTCTTGTACTTAGGCAGAAAATGGCAGGTGCATAAAGTACAGGATGGGCAGTACAGTGATACCTCGTCTTACAAACCCCTCCTCAGACAAACTTTTTGAGATACAAATCCGGGGTTTAAGATTTTTTTCCTTCTTCTTCCAAACTATTTTCAGTGAAATCGCAGCATCACAAAAACATGGAAGTCCAGAGGTGGGGTTTCGAGGACTTCCGTGTTTTTGTGATGCTGCAATTTCGCTGAGGCTCCCCTCGCTGGGAAACCCCACCTCCGGAGTTCCGTTGCCAGTGAAGCACCCATTTTTGCACTGCTGGGATTCCCCTGCAGCATCACAAAAACACAGAAGTCCGGAGGTGGGGTTTCTCATGGAGGGGAGCCTCAGCAGCCCAAAAACGGGCGCTTCGGCTGGCAAAAGGGGTGAGTTTTGGGCTTGCACGCATTAATCGCTTTTCCATTGATTCCTATGGGAAACATTGTTTCGTCTTACAAACTTTTCACCTTACAAACCTCGTCCCGGAACCAATTAAGTTCGTAAGATGAGGTATCACTGTATCAAGTTAAAACAGTAATGACTGTGATAAGGATCTAGGATATACTGATGGGCCATCGCTTAAGTATGAATCAGAACTGTGATGTAGCTTCCAAACAAAAGTCAAGGATCCACTTCTTCAGCTGCATCAAGATAGGAATGGCATCAAGATCAAGGGAGGCGATAGTACCGCTCTACCCAGCACTGGTGAGTCCACGTTTGGAATATGGCCAACCACAACACAAAAACGATGCCGAGATCCTAAAAAGAATATAGAGAAGGACAACAAAGATGATGAGTGGTCTGGAGGCTAAATCCTCTGAAGAACAGTTAAAGGAATAGTTAAAGTTCAACTAGGTAGGTTTAACTTAAAGAAGAGAATAGTAATACTTACATCCTGCCCAATTCCAAATGGACTCTGAGCAGCTAATAAAACAATATAAAAATATAATAGGTTTGACTACTGCAATGCTCTCTACATGGGGCTTCCTCTGAAGAATGTTCGGAAACTACAAATTGTGCAGAATGCAGCCACGTGAACAGTCATGGGGCTCCCAAGGTATGCCCACGTTTCTTCAGCACTCCGTGGGACTGCATTGGCTGCCAATTGGTTTCCGGACGTGATTCAAAGTGTTGGTTATGAGCTATAAAGTCCTATCTGGCATCGGACCAGATTACTTACAGGACCGCCTTCTGCCGCATGAATTCCAGCGTCCAGTTAAGTCCCACAGAGTCGGCCTTCTCCAGTTCCTGTCAACTAGACAATGTTGCTTGGCAGGGTGTAGGGGAAGAGCTTTCTCTGTGGGGGCCCCGGCCCCCTGGAATCAGCTCCCCCTGGAGATTCTTACTGCCCCCACCCTCCTCGCCTTCCACAAGAATTTGAAAACTTATTTATGTCACCAGGTTTGGAGTCATTAGATCCCAGCCTCTGGCCAACAAGTGTATGGTATGTTTGTGGTTTTAATCTGAATGAATGTTTTTTAATGTCTTAGTTTTAGAATGGTTTTAGATTACATATTATATTAATTTGATCTCTGAGGTGTCACTGTATATTGTTTCTTTTGATATGTTGTGAGCCGCCCCCGGTCCACGGAATTAATAAATAAATCCACGGAATTAATAAATAAATCCATGGAATTAATAAATAAATCCACGGAATTAATAAATAAATCCATGGAATTAATAAATAAATCCACGGAATTAATAAATAAATCCACGGAATTAATAAATAAATCCACGGAATTAATAAATAAATCCACGGAATTAATAAATAAATCCACGGAATTAATAAATAAATCCACGGAATTAATAAATAAATAAATAACAAATAAATGAATTACAATCATAACAAGAGTAAAAAGCAGTATAAAAGTACATTTAATATCCCATTAAAAAACCATACATATTCTCAGTCATTCATGGCCAAGCCAAGGTGATAACAGGCCAGGTCTTAATGGCTTTCCAGAGGGCCGGTAGGGTGGGGATAGTACAGATCTCTGGTGGCAGTTGGTTCCAGAGCATTGGAGCTGCCACAAAGAAGGCCCTTCCCCAAGGCCCCGCCAACCGACACTGTTCAGTGGACGGGACCTGGACAAGGCCAACTCTGTGGGCCCTTATTAGTCACAGAGAGGTATGAGATAGAAGGCGGACCCACAAACAGTCTGGTCCTAAGACATGTGGGACTTTAAAGGTAATAACCAACACCTTGAATTGTATCCAGAGACCTGCTGTCAGTTTTGGGTGCCAGGAATGCAGGTCGCTTGTACCGTGCCTCCACTGTCTCTGAGTCCTCTGGGTCCATTGCTAATTGTAGCAGGATGTGAACAGACCACAACAAAAATGTTCGAAGTAAAGGGTTGGATGAGTTACTGAGTTTTTGATAAGTTATTTGGGGAAAATATGGAATAATTTTCCAAAGTAGACTTATGGGCCTTATGATAAGACTGTTATAATGCTGAATCTCTGATTACATTTATTTTTAAATATATATTATTAAAAAGAAGATGAAGGATCCCCTGTGGGACTTTCTGCCTCCAGCCTATGGCCTTTAAAACTTCCTTAATTTGGACTTGGGGAGGAGGGGAAATCCCCCAATAATTTGTTTTCTTGTGATTTTTTACACGCTGATAGACAGCATCTCTTTCACTTCTCTTTGCCTTCTCCTGACAAGAACCAAGATCTCCCCTTCTGCTGAGCATTCATGGCCTCAATGCGTTGCTATCAGCTTGTCTTCCTAAGTCAAAGTAAATACTAGTTGTTTTCAATGTTTTATTACTCTCTGCCTCTTCCATTTTCTCTACATCTTCAGGAAGTTTCTTAGATTTGAATATCTATCTATCTATGTATGTATGTATCTATGTATGTATCTATGTATCTATGTATGTATCTATGTATCTATGTATGTATGTATGTATCTATCTATCTATCTATCTATCTATCTATCTATCTATCTATCTATCTATCTATCTTTCATTTGGAAAATCATTCTGCAGCTGTTCATTTTTAATGTCTTCCCCAACCCCTGGTATATTTTATTTTTCAGTCTGGTGTGGGCTTCGTGCAGTAGTTGGTGTCCTGCAAGAAGTTGAGGCAACCTGTAATGAAGATGCTTTTCTCCCTTGTAAGGTTTTCCAGGATCTACAGCTCACAACTGGAACTATCTCCTGGTATAAGGTAAAAAAAACCCTGCTGCAATTCACCTGCCTGGATTCTATTCCATGCCTTTTGTGTGATTTTTGATGCCATACTGAGAGGGTCAAAAATATACTGCTCAAAAAAATAAAGGGAACATTCAAAGAACGCATCCTAGATCTGAATGAAATATTCTCACTGAATGTTTTGTTCTGTACAAAGCTGAATGTGCACTACAGCATGTGAAATTGATTATCAATCAGGGTTGCTTCCTAAGTGGACAGTTTGATTTAGAAACATAGAAACATAGAAGACTGGCGGCAGAAAAAGACCTCATGATCCATCTAGTCTGCCCTTATACTATTTTTTGTATTTTATTTTAGGATGGATATATGTTTATCCCAGGCATGTTTAAATTCAGTTACTGTAGATATACCAACCATGTCTGCTGGTAGTTTGTTCCAAGGATCTACTACTCTTGCATTAAAATATTTCACAGACATTTGATTTACTTAGAGTTATATTGTGTTGTTTAAGTTCTCCCTTTATTTTTTTCAGCAGTGTATGTTGCCATAATTCAATACATTGCTGCAGTTGCTTCAGTTCGTATATTGCATTATTAGCTACATGAATGTTTATCTGAAAATGATTAAATAATACCTTGATGAAGTTAGCATGGATGCATGCATATTAGTTCATTTAGTCAGCAAAGTTGCAATGCCATTGAAAAAAGTGACTTATGACTGTTATGGTCATTGCAACATTCCCATGGTCACGGGATCAAAATTCAGATGCTTGGCAACTGACTCATATTTATGGTGATTACAGTGTCTTGTGGTCATGTTTTTGTAACCTTGTAATGAGCAAAATCAATGGGAAAGCCAGATTCATTTAACAACTGTGTTTCTAACCTAACAACTGCAGTGATTCACTTAACAACAGTGGCACTAAAGGTTGTAAAGTGGGGCAAACCTCAGTTAAAAAATGTCTCACTTTGCAGCAGATATTTGGGGCTCAGCTGTGGTTGTAAGTTTGCAGGCTGTAGTTCCCCAACATCTCATTGAAGTATAAGGCTTTTGCCAATGAAAACAAAATTATGTCATGATATTCTAACATCCAGAATAAGGAATCACTTGCTTCTTCTTTTTCTGTTTACTAGTTCAGAACAGCTGGGATAATACTAGATATTGCCTGCCTTTTTCCCTCCCTCTCTGTCTCTTTTGCATTTTTAAAAAGAATTCAGTGAAATTATTTCAAGATAATGGCAGCACTGACCTGCAAACATGATAGAATGCAGTCAGGCAAACAGGCAAATAGTAGAATTAATCACTTAAAAAACTACAGTATTAAGGGTCTAATCAATAAGCGGTGTATTTAAGCCCTCTAGGGGACTATTAAATAATAATTCCAACAAATTGTATGACATTTTGCACTGTAAAGTTCAAATAGCTCTTAGGTTAAGTCACAAGTACGGGATAATTGTGAACCGTGTAGTAAATACAAACAATTAACCTTTGACTTTGCTGCTTAAGAATTATGAGAATAATGTGACTCTGCAGGGTGTACGGCACTTTGTGTCAAATTAATGATCAGACTGTAACAAAAACAAGATTTTCCAATTGGGTGATACATTGTTAAAAATATATTATCCTATCTAAAATAACAATAATCCATTAACTAAATATGTTAAGTATGTTAAAGGCTCTTCCTAAAGCTGAATTTTAAAAAATCGTTGGAATTCATCTTAACGTATAACAAAAGATACAAAATGAAAATGAAAATGCTGCACGTTTTCTTTCAAAAATAATAAGATGTACACTATATATGTAGTGATATAGTAGTTGCACCGTACCAATGAAAGACATAGAATAGATATTGACAACTTACATCAACTTACCTTAACATATAACAAGATCATAGTGATCCAGGTTAATTTTCAGAAGGGTAACTATATTATCAATCAATAACTAAAACAATGCATGGAATTTTTTATGCTGTAAGAAATGCAATTGTCTTTTAGGTATTCCCCAGATATTCATTGTTTATAATTATTATTCACCTGTTGTGTTAAAAACACCACTTTTTTTTTTAAAAAAACCCGCCTGTTAGGAAAATTCTTTGCAGTCAAACAAATTCAATTTATTGTGGTTGTTTCCAAAAGATTTCCAGCCATGTTAGCTCTTTGGTGGAATAATAATATGGCAGCAATTTAGCCCCTGGGTGCTGTATCATTATTCCATGTTGTCGTGGGGATTGGATCAATGGCAGGGTGAGTTAAGTTTTAAATATACAGGAAGAGACAAGTTCCAGGAACCAAATACTGAATCCTTTGTAGGGATTGTGTGGGAGGGATGGAGGAGAGAAAGAGAAGAGAAAGTGATGACTTGGAGATGAGTAAGACAAAGAATCCCCAGTAAGGGGGGAAAACCCCCATCTGCAGAGCTGCAATTCAAAGAAAACTGCAAACCTTTCTGTGATTTCAATAACCAAAACAGAGACAGAATAAGTTCCTCAAAACAGATAATAGAATAGAATTCTTTATTGGCCAAGTGTGATTGGAGACACAAGGAATTTGTCATTGGTGCATATGCACTCAGTGTACATAAAAAAATAGATTTGTCACGAATCATGAGGTACAACACTGAATGATTGTCATAGGTGTCAAATAACATTGGGAGATGTACGTTCTAAAAAGTTGCTTAAATCTGATACCGTATACAGTGTTCCCTTGATTTTCGCGGGGATGCATTCTGAGACCGCCCGTGAAAGTCAAATTTCCGTGAAGTAGAGATGCGGAAGTAAATACACTATTTTGGGCTATGAACAGTATCACAAGCTTTCCCTTAACACTTTAAACCCCCAAACTACAATTTCTCATTCCCTTAGCAACCATTTAGATTATTATTCACCATGTTTATTTATTAAAGTTTATTAAAAAAAAATTATTAAAGGCGGACGAAAGTTTGGCGATGACGTATGATATCATCGGGCGGGAAAAACCGTGGTATAGGGAAAAAACCAGCAAAGTATTTTTTAATTAATATTTTTGAAAAACCGTGGTATAGCCATTTCGTGAAGTTCGAACCCGCGAAAATTGAGGGACCACTGTATCTGGAAGGTTGCCATTTTCCCAGTTCTGTAAATTGCAGACAATAGTGTAAAGTTGAGGATAGTGAATTCCTCTTATAGTGACCTCATAAGCAAGAGGTTATAGCAAATCAGTAGGAGAGAAAGGGCAGCTCCATGAACTTCATGGAGTGTAGGATTGCCTTCCTAGACTTTTTGCCAAAATAGTTTATTGCAGATTAAGTGAACTGAAAAAATAAAGGATCAGGATGGGAATATTGAAATGAGGCACTCTGGATTAGCAGGAGGAATAGTTCATTTGTATTTTGTCTATCTGGCTTCTGATCAATTGATTGATGAGATAGATGAATGATGGTCCTGTCCTAAAGGATAACAAAAATACAAAAAAACCCACTTTTTCTTTTAAAAGCCATTTTTATACTCTGAATTTTTAGTATACAGTGGTACCTCTACCTACAAATGCCTCTACCTTTCTAGATAAGAACCGGGTGTTCAAGATTTTTTTGCCTCTTCTCAAGAACCATTTTCCACTTACAAACCTGAGCCTCCGAAACTATAACCAGAAAAGGCAGGGAGAAGCCTCCGTGGGGCCTCTGTAGGAATCTCCTGGGAGGAAACAGGGGCAGAAAAGGCAGGGAGAAGCCTCCGTGGGGCCTCTCTAGAAATCTCCTGGGAGGAAACAGGGGCAGAAAAGGCAGGGAGAAGCCTCTGTGGGGCCTCTCTAGGAATCTCCTGGGAGGAAACGGGCAGAAAAGGCAGGGAGAAGCCTCCGTGGGGCCTCTCTAGGAATCTCCTGGGAGGAAACGGGCAGAAAAGGCAGGGAGAAGCCTCCGTGGGGCCTCTCTAGGAATCTCCTGGGAGGAAACGGGCAGAAAAGGCAGGGAGAAGCCTCTGTGGGGCCTCTCTAGGAATCTCCTGGGAGGAAACAGGGGCAGAAAAGGCAGGGAGAAGCCTCTGTGGGGCCTCTCTAGGAATCTCCTGGGAGAAAACAGGGGCAGAAAAGGCAGGGAGAAGCCTCCATGGGACCTCTCTAGGAATCTCCTGGGAGGAAACAGGGCCTCCACCCTCCCTGTGGTTTCCTCAATCCCACGCATTATTTGCTTTTACATTGATTCCTATGGGGAAAATAGCTTATTCTTACAAACTTTTTTACTTAAGAACCTGATCGTGGAACGAATTAAGTTCATAAGTAGAGGTACCACTGTACTATTCTTTTACACACACACACACACACACACATACACACAATCTCAGAGGAGTAAAAAAAAAAAACACCTAAAAGTTATAATACAGAAAGAGTGGATATAATACAGTTCACAATTAACAATTTCAGTATATTTAAAAAAAAACAATAAAAAAGCTTTTCCTTGTAAAAAAAATCTAGGCAAAAATAATTCATCCTGTCAAACCAAGATATGGCCACGAGATGTCCCCACAGGCAAATGTTATTAGATAGCTCTGAAAGAATTTATCCTAAAAGGAAAAATAAGTGTATTGCTTTTATGTTTCCCAAGAATTGTGGCTGGAAAGAACACTAATGCCATTGGAGGAGCGAGGGGGGGGGGGAAGGCGGGAATAGACTGTCGTTTTCCCCCACAAAGGTACAGTCTGCACATATTACATCTATATCTTGCTTTCCTGTATACACTGGATTTAGCAGATTACTAAAGCAGATTATTTAATGATTAGAAAAGGCTTCCTTTCTTCTTAAAGTTTACTAGTCTAGTTCTAACATGGCTGTTTTAGCCCTGCTTCCCCTGAGCCACCCCACTCTGCCACCAGAACTATCCAAATGGAAGAGATTAAAATATGTATTAAATATTAATCAAATTGGAGCCAGACTTAGCTGAAACAGCACCACAGGCACAAAGCGTTTCAGGCAGGTGCCCCTCGCTCTCGCCCACTGTTCATTCTCATATGTCAGCAACAACATCAATTTAAAGCTGCATTAGCAGCAATAAACAGCTCCGTACCAGGATGCTGTGGTGGCTGGAAAGCAATTCTTGGGTCTCTCTGATTCTAGAATGTCAGCAGGGTTGGAAGTTGTAACTTTTATTTCCAGCTCGGATCGGAGGCAGCTGAAATTACAGCAAAGCTACAGTTTGCTTTCGCAACACTTTGAACTTCTGTACCTCTCCCCGGTTGCATCTATCCATGGTAAAAAAAAATAATGGTTTTTCAACTGCTTGAGATAGCACAATGTAGAAATATACGTTGCTTTATCTAGGGCAGTGATGGTGAACCTATGGCGTGGGGGCCACAGGTGGCACGTGGAGCCATTTCTGCTGGCATGTGAGCTCTTGCCCTAGCTTAGCTCCAACGTGCATGTGTGTGCCGGCCAGCTGATTTTTGGCTCGCACAGAGGCATTGGGAGCAGTGTTCCCTCTAATTTTTTTGGGGGGTGGGCGGAAAAGTATAGTGTCTGAGCGGCAGTCCCTTCGGGACTGGGTGGCACAGAAATAATAAATAAACAAACAAACAAACAAACAAACAAACAAACAAACAAACAAAAAACCCACCCTGTTTTGCCTCAGAGAATTTCAAAATAAAATACTGTACTGTATGTCTATAACAGTGAGCTCATAATAGGGCAACTCTATCAATATCAAAATGCCACTTAAATAGTTGAGCTAGTTTCAAACTAGATTTTGATTTTCTTTCTCTCTTCTTTACTCCCATTCTTTTTCTTTCTCTTTTCCTTCCTCTCTTTTTTCTATCCGTTTCTCTCTCTTCCTCTCTCTCTCCTTCCCTCTCACTCTTTCCCTCTCAGCTTCTGGGCAGATTTGGAAAACTCTGAGTTGATGATGATTTTTAAGTGAGCGATTGCTCACTGCCCAGCTTAGAGGGAACTATGATTGGGAGGGCGTTTTTGTTTTCAAGAAAGCCACTGGGAGGATGGGGGAGGGCATTTTTACCTTTCCCCACCTCCAAGGAAGCCTTGGAGATGAAGAGGTACAGGAATGAGCATAAATGAGCCGCTCCGAGTCCTCAGAGAGGGGCGGCATACAAATCTAATAAATAATAATAATAATAATAGTAATAATAATAATAATAATAATAATAATAATAATAATAGGAAGCCTTGGAGATGAAGAGGTACAGGAATGAGCATAAATGAGCCGCTCCGAGTCCTCGGAGAGGGGCGGCATACAAATCTAATAAATAATAATAATAATAATAGTAATAATAATAATAATAATAATAATAATAATAATAATAGGAAGCCTTGGAGATGGAGAGGTACAGGAATGAGCATAAATGAGCTGCTCTGAGTCCTCGGAGAGGGGCGGCATACAAATCTAATAAATAATAATAATAATAATAATAGTAATAATAATAGTAATAGTAGTAATAATAATAATAATAGGAAGCCTTGGAGATGAAGAGGTACAGGAATGAGCATAAATGAGCCGCTCCGAGTCCTCGGAGAGGAGCGGCATACAAATCTAATAAATAATAATAATAATAATAATAATAATAGTAATCATAGTAATAATAATAATAATAATAATAATAATAATAATAATAATAATAATAGGAAGCCTTGGAGATGGAGAGGTACAGGAATGAGCATAAATGAGCCGCTCCGAGTCCTCGGAGAGGGGCGGCATACAAATCTAATAAATAATAATAATAATAATAGTAATAATAATAGTAATAGTAGTAATAATAATAATAATAATAATAAGCCTTGGAGATGGAGAGGTACAGGAATGAGCATAAATGAGCCACTCTGAGTCCTCGGAGACGGGCGGCATACAAATCTAATAAATAATAATAATAATAATAATAGTAATAATAATAGTAATAGTAGTAATAATAATAATAATAATAGGAAGCCTTGGAGATGAAAAGGTACAGTAATGAGCATAAATGAGCCGCTCCGAGTCCTCGGAGAGGAGCGGCATACAAATCTAATAAATAATAATAATAATAATAATAGTAATAATAATAGTAATCATAGTAATAATAATAATAATAATAATAATAATAATAATAATAATAATAATAATAATAGGAAGCCTTGGAGATGGAGAGGTACAGGAATGAGCATAAATGAGCCGCTCCGAGTCCTCGGAGAGGGGCGGCATACAAATCTAATAAATAATAATAATAATAATAATAGTAATAATAATAGTAATAGTAGTAGTAATAATAATAATAGGAAGCCTTGGAGATGGAGAGGTACAGGAATGAGCATAAATGAGCCGCTCCGAGTCCTCGGAGAGGGGCAGCATACAAATCTAATAAATAATAATAATAATAATAATAGTAATAATAATAGTAATAGTAGTAATAATAATAATATTAATAGGAAGCCTTGGAGATGGAGAGGTACAGGAATGAGCATAAATGAGCCGCTCTGAGTCCTCGGAGAGGGGCGGCATATAAATCTAATAAATAATAATAATGATAATGATAATAATAATAATAATAATAATAATAATAATAATAATAATAATAATAGTGATAAAGTTGCACATAGAAACTTGCAATCAGATCCACCCAATTTCTGCAGTGGACTATGATTGGTAGGTGTTTTCCCACTAACTAATAACATTCGGAAGGGGGAACACAGCAAAAGCAATGGAATCTACTTATTGCAGGGCTGTCAAACTTGTGGTCTAAGGACTGGATGCATCACATGCTGGCCACACCCATGCACGGTTTAGCGAAGGGGGGGGGAAGTCACGGTATGTCACATGATGCCACCATGACACCACAAACTCGACACCCCTAATCTATTGCTTTCTTCAATCTGGCGCTCATTCAGTTGTTCAGCCTGGTGGCAGTGAGAGGTGACCTTGAAACCTTTCCTGAGGCTGCGAAGTAGTAATATTGGTGGCATAGGAACAACCTAGACATTTTAGACATTGAGAATTAGTATAAGTGACTGATGGTTGAAGTTTAAGACAGATGACGTTTTAAAGGCAAATCTTCAAAACTAATCAAGGAGAGAAGCTACCTAGAACTAAGGAGAAATTTCCTGACAGAACAATTAATCAGTGGAACAAGTTGCCTCCAGAAGTTGTGAATGCAACATTGGAAGTGTTTAAGAAGGGATTGCACAACTATTTATCTGGAATGGTATGAGGTTTCCTTCCTGAGGAGGGGATTTCGGCTAAAAGGCCTCCAGGGTCTCTTCCAACTCTGTTATTCTGTTAAAATGTAGCATGACCAAACCCTGTAATCACAGCTTTCCAGTCTGGAACCTTCTAGATCAGTGATGATGAACCTATGGCATGGGTGCCACAGGTGGCACGCGGAGCTATATCTGCTGGCACACGAGCCATTGCCCTAGCTCAGCTCCAGCACATAAATGTGCACTGACCAGCTGATTTTCAGCTTGCACAGAGGCTCCGGGAGGGCAATTTTGCTTCGGGAGGGCGGGGAGGGCATTTTTGCCCTCCGCAGGCTCCAGGGAAGCAGAGGGTGAAAAATGGGCCTACCAGGCCCACCAGAAATGAGCCTGTTTCTGGCCTCCAGAGGGCCTCTGGTGGGGCATTGGAGGCAATTTTCACCCTCCCCAGGCATTGAATTATGGGTGTGGACATTTGCACTGGCGTGATAGTGTGTGCACATGCACTTTCGGCACCCGAGGGGAAAAACGGTTTGCCATCACTGTTCTAGATCCTTGCTGGAATTCTGGGTATTGCAGTCCAAACACTTTTGAAGGGCAGCACAGTGCGAATGGTTTCGTACTGGCATATAAATACTTTCATGTAGTTTCAATCAAAAGTCTCTATGTTAATTTGTCATTAATTTATAGATTGATGAAAACAACAAAGGACTGAAGGATGTGGAATATAATAAAGAACATGCATATTCAAGAGGATTTAACCACTCCTTAGAGATTTCTAATGGCACCTGGCATTTTCTGAAGATTAAACATGCTACACACTTCAGTAGTGGAACTTATAAATGTATCATACTGGAACCAGTCGGAAAACACAACCAAAGTACAATTATACTCAGAGTAATAGGTATGGTACACTTGTTTGCCAATTTCTCTCTTTTTTCTCAGTTGGAACATTCAAAGTACTTTGATCATGTAAAGATTACTGTTTTGCCTTGCAGGTTGTCCCGAGGAATCGCAAAATCTGAAACTCAAAAAATATAGCACAGAACTTATGTTGCTGAGTTCTATTGGGAGCTTCTATTTGTTACTTATCATCCTTACTTGTGTAAGTGTTTTTGACTTCTTCCTACTTCTTCCTACTGTAAAATTATTTTAAAGAGAGGGGGAGGAGAAAGAAAGAAAGAAAGAAGGAAGGGAGAGAGAGAGAGGAGAGAGAGAGAGAGAGAGAGAGAGAGAGAGAGAGAGAGAGAGAGAGAGAGAGAGAGAGAGAGAGAGAGAGAGAGTTCCTGATGCTTGGTGCTGCCTCATTATGGAATATCATTCAGAAGAAAAAGAAGGAAGACAGCTAAAGCTCCTGCAGGTTTTTCAGAACTGGAGTTTCAATCTGCTACTTTTTAGGGTGGCTGCTTATATAGCCACCATGATACATCATGAAGAGATGTATCATCTCCCAAAAAGATAAGAAAGAGGAAGAAGAAGAAGAAGAAGAAGAAGAAGAAGAAGAAGAAGAAGAAGAAGAAGAAGAAGAAGAAGAACAACAACAACAACGACAACAACATCAAGAAAAGATATAGAGATGCACACATGCAAAAATGTACCGGTATATGTGCCAATGTATATACAGTATACTAACATACAGGTGCTAAGTTAGATTAACATTAATTAATCTAACATTAATATTTTGTCCTAATTAAGGACATGATTAATCAAGAAACCCAAGTACCTGCATTGTCATCTGCTTAGTGTTGAAAGGCAACTTCTTGTTCTCTCTCATTCTTGATCTTCCATCATAGGTGAAAGGTAACCCTTCAAATTAGGCAATTTAGATTTTTTTTTCCAGATTGGAAATGTATTTATTTCTGAGACTGGAAAGGCCAGAACAAAATGAATTAAAATTATACCCAATGAATGCAATACTTATCTTATCCTCAAACACATTAAAAATGACAATTTGGTGACAATTTTTGGAGGGATACTGCGACTGTACCCAATATTTTTGAGAAGTCACTGCAGTTGTATGCACCCTATTGATGAAGTACTGTACTGTACATTGAACAGCAAGCATCAAATAAAAAACTGTCCCCAATGAAGTGGGAAACATAGTAACCACCTTATTGCTAATTAATTTATTATCAATTGCTTGCTTGCCTTTGCATTCATTGTTGACTCTCATGACTGCCTGAATTAATCAGTTTCTTTGGCAAGTGATTGCCATTTCTTTCTAGGCCTGAGAGAAAGCGATTAACCCAAATTAATCCAGTTGACTTTCATGCCCAAGGCAAGCTAGAGTTCACAGTCTCCCAGTTTCTATCCATATACCAAACTGGCTGACATGTGTAATTTCTGCCTTTGCATCATTACCATATCCATTGACATAAATCAAACATTATCTGCTGAGGAGATAATTTATCTTAACTAAAATCTCCCTCTCCTCGATCTTATAAGAAGCTGTTACATATCTGTATTTTGATATCATCAATCTTTGGTTTTAATTTGTGCCATTCAGTATAAGATTTGGCTTGATAAATGTTGAAGGAAATTGCTTAATTGAAACACAGGAAGACAGAACAGAAAAATAATATTTTTCTGCTCGCTTGCCTGAAAATAGTTGAGCTTAATTCTATAGTACTTCTTTCTTTTTCCATTTTTTTAAAAAAAATAACAACAACAACCCTAAACTTTATTTGAGATAAAAATTTAATGGAATTTCTAAATTGAAAGAAGCTGAGACATGTTAGAAATGACTATTTTTTAAAAAATGGTATGTACATTTCTTCTATGTTAATAAAACTTACCTGCACAAAATTAACTGCTTAAATTTTAAAAAAGAACATTTAAGACTTTTATTTTATTCATTTATTACTTACATTGCCTGCAGACCTTTTGTTAATTAAATTTAATAGACATAGTCCACAACTATATTTGGACCCAATAAGATATTAATATTGTTTCGGAAATAGGGTTAGAGACATCTAAGCCAGGACCAACATATTTACTTTTATGATAATTCCCCTTTATGAGTTACCTTTCAGACAGGCTTGTATGCAGGCTTATAAAACTAAAATCAATATGAAAGGGGAAGAGGAAACCCATGGAGGTGTTTTTATTTTCATATTACTCTTTAAGAATAACTGGAGGCAAAATCAGGCTATAAGCGATACCTCTCTTTAGAATTCAACACTATTAACTGGTGGAATATAGTAACCCTAGATGTAATGATGATAATTAGCTTACAGAACTTCCATATAACAAAGCCTGATGGCCAAGTTCTGGGGGAATCAGGAAATCCAAGCAGTTCAAATGAATATAAAGATTTAGTGAAAGCTTAAGGTCTCTATAAGAATCTGAACTTCGAATGGTCAAAGTAAATTGGTGGTAGATAAAGATTCAGTGGATTCAAGGTGGGCTAGAAGGGACTAGACACTGATTACATCACTGACCCTTCTCTTAGGCTCAGCCTGGTTATCTACTATATTGATCCTACTAGTCACAGGCAGTGTTCCCTCTAATTTTTGGGGTGGGTGGGCAGAAAAGTATAGTGCCTGAGTGGCACAGAAATAATAAATAAATAAACAAACAAATAAAAAACCCACCCTGTGTTGCCTCAGAGAATTTCAAAATAAAATACTGTACTGTGTGTCTATAACAGTGAGCTCATAATAGGGCAACTCTATCAATATCAAAATGCCACTTAAATAGTTGAGCTAGTTTCAAACTAGATTTTGATTTTCTTTCTCTCTTCCTTACTCCCATTCTTTTTCTTTCTCTTTTCCTTCCTCTCTTTTTTCTATCTGTTTCTCTCTCTTCCTCTCTTCCTCTCTCTCTCCTTCCCTCTCACTCTTTCCCTCTCGGCTTCTGGGCAGGTTTGGAAAACTCTGAGTTGATGATGATTTTTAAGTGAGCGATTGCTCACTGCTCAGCTTAGAGGGAACTATGGTCACAGGACTTCCTGAACTTTTCTTCTATGCTTCTTCCTTGGCTGTCTGCTCGGAGATCACAGCCATTGCATAATGTAAAGCACTTTTCTTCCTTATTTTTCCTTCTAATATTTTTTCCCATTGAAATTAGGAATTGGGAGGCTTGAGGGTTAGTAACTATTTGAGATATTTAAATTCAAAACTAACATTTTTGCTGTCTTTGTTTTGGAATGGTCATTTTAAAAAAATACAGTTTTGCCTAGGGGATTAGGGATTTAACTATAATATAAGGGATTTAGTTATAAATGATAATAACTTGCTTCTAAATTTACTTAAATTTATGTTTTATTTCAGCCTTAGACAGTTTGCTTCAACTGTTGTTTTCTTTTCTTTAGACATGCTTAAAGGAAAGAAGATCTTCTGATCCTCAAAAATCTGATAAACAAACTCTCTCTGTATAGTACCTGTTGAAAGAATGGTTTCTATTACCCAATATTGGACAGCATTGATAAAGACAATCTTATCAGTTAATTTAGTGGTGCTGTCAAGGCTCTTTCCTGATAATTTGGTGATGTTACAAGAAACTCAATAGTACTATGTCATCAAATGGATATTGTCACAATGCTGTAGATGAAGGATACGACTGCATAATTTGCCTTACTCAATCTGGTACTTTTTAGATTGGGACTACAAATCCTCACACTTCATGCCCACTGAATATTTTGTGACTCATCAGGATTATCAGATGTAGCTTCAGATCTGCACAAAAGTCCAAATGTCCTTCCCTACCAACCACTTAGTGCAATTATTGGTCGCTTTTAATTGCACCAGCTTCTGGATTTCTCCAATTATGATAGTAGGGCAAACAGGAACTATCACAGCAAGAAAAAAACTCAAGCTCAACAATTACCCAGTGACTGAAATTTTATCAACTGAGATCTCAATCATGTTTAGCAAGGCCCTTTGTATTGTATGATATATACTGCTCAAAAAAAGAAAGGGAGCACTTAAACAACAGAATATAACACCAAGTAAATCAAACTTCTGTGAAATCAAACTGTCCACTTAGGAAGCAACACTGATTGACAATCAATTTCATTTTGTTGTCAGCACATTCCAACTTTGTGCAGAACAAAGTATTCAACGAGAATATTTCATTCATTCAGATCTAGGATGTGTTATTTGAGTGTTCCTTTTATTTTTTTGAGCAGTGTACTTAGTAAGAGATGAGAAAAATTCAGAAAATATTACAGGTATTCCTCATTCAATGACCATTCATTCAACGACCGTTCAAAGTTATGATGACACTAAGCGAAGGACTCCGCTTACTTTTCCCCACTGGTACGGGATCTTGAGGCTGGCGTGGGTGCACCCGCCACCCGTGTGTGCGCCCCCGCATGAGATTTTGCTTCTGCGCATGCGCCTAAAGTGATATCTCATGAGAGGATGTTTACGCAGGAGAGATTTTGGCAATTTTTGCCATAGCAAGTGTCTTCTTGTGAGATTTTGCTTCAGGCGCATGTGCAGAAGCGAAATCTCGCATGGAGGCACGCACACATGTGCTGGGCCCGCGCGTGACCGGCCCAGCCTGCAGAACCCATTAAAAAGTCCTAACAGATCGCTGATCCCATTTGTACCAGGTGGGGCCCGTCACTGATGGCACTGAGTAAAAAGACTTACAACTGGTTTTTGTACTTCTGGTCACTGGAGCATCTCCATGGTGAAATGATTGCACATGGCAATCGGCTTTCAATTACAATGGTTGCAGCATCTTGTACTCACCTGGTTGCCATTTGTGACCTTTTACTGCTGGTTTTCAACAGGCAAAGTCATTGAGGAATCCAGCAGGAATTCCAAACAGTGATCATGTGACATTTTGGCTAATGACCCTGTGGGATTTACTTAAGGATGACAACTGGAATTGCCACAACTACTGTTGTAAGCTGTGACATTCATGCAATATTGCACTTTACAACCGTGTTGGAATGGTTCATAATGGAATTGCCAATCCCAATTACTGTTGTTAAGTGAGGACTACCCTATTTCATTTCCTACAAGATAAATTATTTTCATAGTCCATCATCTGGTCTTCTGTTTTTCTTTTTAATTTACAAAAACATGCTATAATATTATATGGTGCTTTATCTTAGCAAATAAATAACAGATTGAACCATCATTTCCATATCCAGATATAAAATGAACTGCAATATATAATTGCAATTTGAAATTTCATGAGCTGGGGAATAGGAGGAAATATTCCTGAAGTGTTTGATATGTGTGTACACTATGGGACTCTATTTATTTGGGTCTGCCAAATCAACCAACTGAAATTGTGTTCAGAAAAATGATTTCTTATAAGAACTTTCTCTTAAGAAAAGAGGATTAAAAACCTGCAACAAAATTTATATTCATTAAAAAAGAGACATGACTGCACAAACGTCTTGAATATCATTTTCCTATTGCTAATTTAAGTGCCTTCTCCATGGCTGCAGCTTCGGTATGAAAATCAGAATAATTGAATTTCATGTTTTAAATGTGCGTTGATCACCTGTGTCTGTCTGAAAAAAAAAGAACTTTAAATAATCATTTCTCCTTACCAATTTTAAGCATAGTCAAAAAATGGATTTCTGCTTAATTTAACTTCAACTTGTCTATCCTTGTACCTTTCACATGTTCTTGACTTCATCTCAGTACGTTGCAGATGGAGACTTCATATCAGCTGTAGCCCAACCTCTCTATGCAGGGCAGGGGTTCTCAACCTTTCTAATGCCGCGACCCCTTAATATAGTTCCTCATGTTGTGGTGACCCCCAACCATAAGTCTAGCACCAATTCTCCCAAAAGGGCTTTAAGCTGATTGGCAGGAAGGTCAGAGTCCCCCCCCTTGTAAACTCCTGATTGGTCAGATTGTAAAAATATGTTCCAAGGTGCCAGAATAGAAGCTTTAGTTCCTAACACCATGGGAAATTTGTCTTTTCCTATGGTGTTAGGCAACCCCTGTGAAACAGTCATTCAACCCCCAAAGGGGTCCCAATCCCCAGGTTGAGAACCACTGGTGTAGGGCATCTGTTTGGGGAAGGCTGATTCAGTTTTTCTTGACCATATCCGCTCGTGGGAGCAGAGAGAAGTAATTTTTGAGTGGAACTTACAAAGAATTATGCGGCAAACATTACCATAGTGTAGTAGAGCTTTCAGGGTGTGTCGATTTGATGAGGTCCTGTTCATTATCCAGGAGAGTCTTTACCATGGGTTAGTTGCCCAGCAAAATAACTAGCAGAAGATGGAAAGGGTGATCATTATTATTATTATTATTATTATTATTATTATTATTATTATTATTTATTAGATTTGTATGCCGCCCCTATCCGAAGATTCGGGGCGGCTAACAACAATATAAAAAGACAATGTAAACAAATCTAATATTAAAAACAATCTAAAACCCCCAATTTATAAAACCACTCATACATACAAGCATACCATGTATAAATTCTATAAGCCTAGGGGGAAGAGAAATTTCAATTCCCCCATGCCTGACGACAGAGATGGATTTTAAGGAGCTTGCAAAAGGCAAGGAGGGTGGAGGCAACTCTGATATCTGGGGGGAGCTGGTTCCAGAGGCTCTTCCCCTGGGTCCCGCCAAACGACATTGTTTAGTCGACGGGACCCGGAGAAGGCCAACTCTGTAGGACCTAACCGGTTGCTGGGATTCGTGCGGCAGAAGGCGGTCCCGGAGATATTCTGGTCCGATGCCATGAAGGGCTTTATAGATCATAACCAACACTTTGAATTGTGACCGGAAATTGATCGGCAACCAATGCAGACTGCGGAGTGTTGATGTAACATGGGCATGCCTTGGGAAGCCCATGATTGCTCTCGCAGCTGCATTCTGCATGATCTGAAGTTTCCGAACACTGTACATGTCATATGCAACAGAAATGGTCAAAATGGTGCAGCTGTTTCCTGGTTTGTTTTTCCTATTAGTTTCATCTTAGAAGAATCAAGTGCCTGGAGTGCAGTTGTTATATTATTTGACAATAAATACGCCATAAGTTCCACAATAATAGCAGGTGAAATGTCAAGATTTTGCTATAAAAGACAGTTACTGTAACAGAACCTCAGGGTTTTTTTTTGTCTTCATGTGGATGTTGATTAGGTTTAGCATCCTTTAATATCAGAAATTTATAACCTTTTCAAATAAATATTTGAGACACATCTGTTAGATTTCATAAATGACAACTGCAGTTTATACATAAAATGAGGACCCAGATTCTTGGGAGCAATATGCAAATAATGCTGACAGTGTAAACCACCCAGAGAGTGATGTAAAGCACTATGGGATTCATTCCAGGCCCTATTGCTACCTTCTTATAGTTTTTGAAATACTTCCAAGATAATTTTTTTTAATTCTTTCAAATGCAATTAGCTTTGACACAATTTCCTAAGAATAGCTAAAGGTCCTAGTCACTACATAGGTAGCTCTTCATTGTACAAAATTAAATTAATCAAAAATGGTAAAAAGCTAATGATCCACTTGGGAGTAAAATTAGCTCCTTAATGAAGGAAATGGAGTTAAGAAAATTATAACAGAATGATAGCTAATGTGCCTGTGGAAATTATAGATTTGCACACACAATATCCCCTAAGGTAGAGGAGTTGAATTGTCAGAAATTTGACCCTGGAGATTTGACGTGAGTACATTCTTCAAGATCTGTTTGAAGATATGACAATTTCTACTACCAATATGCCAAATTTTGTGAATGATTGCAGTTCTAAATGAAATAGTAAATAGATTTCTGCGGCAATGGACTTATTTGATCAATTGCTGAGGACACCAAGGACTAGAAGTGGCTTACAGAGGATTAAAAACAGATAATGCAAGTGAGAGAAAAAAGACAAATAAAAGCAATTGCACCAGGGATGTAAAACAGCCTGCACTGCATCACATCTGATGTGACAGATTACATGTCATCCCTGAATAGCCAGGGCTTTAATGCCCTCCTAAAAAGTCAAAGGGGGTAAGGCCATAATGACCTAGGGTTGGACTGGGGGGAGAGGAGGAGAAAGATGCTGTTCCAAGGTCAATCACAAAGTACATTTTTCTGGGTCTCACAAGATGACAGTGCTTTGATGGGGTATGGCAAACTCTGTCCGGTCTTATATGATGGACAGAAACATTTAACCCTTTGGAAATTGATTGCATTGGTTATAATATAATTTGTAATGGAGTGTGCAAGGCAATAGCATTTACTTTCATATTACGTGTGGACAAGGACCATAAGATACATGAGATAACTTCTTCAGCCATTGTATGATGAATCGTGTGGTATCAACCTGTGGTATGGTATGCATCATACCTCCGGTACCTCCGGAACCGCCTGCTACCGCACAAATCCCAGCGACCGATAAGGTCCCACAGAGTTGGCCTTCTCCGGGTCCCGTCAACTAAACAATGTCGTTTGGCGGGCCCCAGGGGAAGAGCCTTCTCTGTGGTGGCTCCGGCACTCTGGTACCAACTCCACCCGGAGATTAGAATTGCCCCCACCCTCCCTGTCTTTCGTAAACTACTCAAGACTCATTTATACCGCCAGGCATGGGGGAGTTGAGATATTCCTTCCTCCTAGGCCATTACAAGTTATGCATGGCATGTTTGTGTGTATGTTTGGTTTTATAATAAATGATTTTTAGTTGTTTTATTAATGGATTGTCACATGCTGTTTTTATCATTGTTGTTAGCCGCCCTGAGTCTACGGAGAGGAGCGGCATACAAATCCAATAAATTATTAATTATTATTATTATCATATTGTATTGTATTGTATCATATCATATATCGACATTTTCTTGTCGGCATGGAGAGTTGGAATGCATATTTCCTCTTTCTACACTGAGAAACCAATTAGTTATTTTCACAATGGTGATGGAACAATATCCTTCATCAGATATTAGCCTTGTGAGGTAGACAAATAGGAAGCACAACCAAATGAGCTATTTCTACATTACTGTAAGTTTACACTAACAGGAAAATCTGAAAGCCATCACCACCAAAAAAAACCCTCCTTTATAGCCCCAGCTACCAGGAAGGGTCCTCTTTGAACTGCTCGCCCCATCCACAGATTAAGATGCCTTTTATGCAATTGTTCCTCTGGTTGTATCTCTTTGCTCAGTCCCCCCAAGAATAGAATAGAATAGAATTTTTTATTGGCCAAGTGTGATTGGGCACACAAGGAATTTGTCTTTGGTGCATATGTACATAAAAGAAAAGATATATTTGTCAAGAATCATGAGGTACAACACTTAATGATTGTCATACAGTACAAATAAGCAATCAGGAAACAATCAATATTAATAAAAATCCCAAGGACACAATAAGGTCATTCCCTTATACCATTACAGTGTCTGTCGATGGTCAACAAGGCTGTCTCCACAGCAAACAGTAGAGGAGCTATGCAGTAGCTTTGCCTTCCAACGTCTGTTAAAATCTGCTTGGGACAGCCACCATTTACTTGATGATAAGGACAGCCTTTACACTATCTTAATGGAAACAGAATCTACCTCTGACTTCATTTTAGCAGCACTTAAGACTGTTTCATTATCACTACTGATATAAACCACCAGATGGTGGGGAGTGCATGGAAATACACGCTAAAATGGGTATTATCTATATTTGCAATAGTGGCGAGTAACTGTAGCTCGGGTATAGGATGAGGGTGAAGGTTCATTCTCCGAACTTGCCAGCTTCAATTTCTCTTCCCAATTCCTTCTTCTCTTACACTATTGTTTGCTTCCAAGCCAAACTAACATAATAAGCTCTGCTTCCTTCCTTACATTTTGTATATATACTGACTGCTACACATGCAAATAGATTAGGAAATATGATTAGAAGCTTTAGTGGTGACCTTGACTGCTACCACACAAAACATGTATGACTCCCTAAAACAGGAGGTGATACAATCATGTCTAGTATTATGTTGGTACTAGTCATATTAAAAAAATATTTAAATACCTCCGCATTCACTTAAGCAAATGTACAAAGCAGCAATCTTGTTTCTCATTATAATACATAACAATTGATCTTTGATAAAACAAATAAAATAACAATTTGGTTCATTTAGTTATCAAACTAAATCACAGTTGGCTTATCTATGGTGTGTAGAAAAGCCAAAACTAAGCATTACGGCCAGTATAATGAATACATTAATCCAGTGAAATACACTCAAAGGAATTCAGGAAAAGCAGGAACTTATCATAAGTTCCAGATCTGGTTCTGGAGGACCAGATTACCTCCGGAACCGCCTGCTACCGCACGAATCCCAGCAACTGATAAGGTCCCACAGAGTTGGCCTTCTCCGGGTCTCGTTGACTAAACAATGTCGTATGGCGGGCCCCAGGGGAAGAGCCTTCTCTGTGGCGGCCCCGGCCCTCTGGAACCAACTCCCCCTGGAGATTAGAACTGCCCCCACCCTCCCTGTCTTTCGTAAACTACTCAAGACTCATTTATACCGCCAGGCATGGGGGAGTTGAGATAGCTCTTCCCCCTAGGCCATTACAAGTTATGCATGGTATGTTTGTGTGTATGTTTGGTTTTATAATAGGGGTTTTTAGTTGTTTTTTATTATTGGATTGTACATGTTGTGTTTATTATTGTTGTTAGCCGCCCCGAGTCTGCGGAGAGGGGCGGCATACAAATCCAATAAATTATTATTATTATTATTATTATTATTATTATTATTATTATTACTACTATAAAAAGGCGACTCACTTTTATTTTCTTTCTATTATTTGATTCTAACTACAACATTGACAAGCAACCCTATTGCCTTCACAATGATTTTGAGTGCCAATATTACTTTTTTCTGAAATGTCATGCTGGCTGAAATGGGTATGACTGAAGTCCAAAATATTTGGAGAAATAGAGCTTGTTGTTGAAAAAAGTATGAGATGTTGCATGTCTTGCCATGCACAGGACACATTACAGCAGACACTTTATGAATACATGTTATTCACTATAGCTGTAACAAGTTTAGGAGATATCTGATAGGATCAGTTCACAAATCTTCTGATTCCAGACAGTACTGCCTTACTTCATATACAGTGTTCCCTCGATTTTCGTGGGGGATGCGTTCTGAGACCACCCGCGAAAGTCAAATTTTCGCGAAGTGGAGATGCGGAAGTAAATACACCATTTTTGGCTATGGACAGTATCACAAGCCATCCCTTAACACTTTAAACCCCTAAATTACCATTTCCCATTCCCTTAACAACAATTTACTCACCATTATTACTGATACTCACCATTGAATATGACACTTAGTGATCCTGATATTTATAAACATAATTATTTATTAACAATAATTATTTTTTTTTGTTATTGATTTGCAAAAATTATTAGTTTGGCGATGACGTATGACATCATCAGGCGGGAAAAACGTGGTATAGAAAAAAACCCGCGAAGTATTTTTTAATTAATATTTTTTGAAAAACTGTCGTATAGGCTATTCGCGAAGTTTGAACCCGCGAAAATCAAGGGAACACTGTACTTGCATTGAAAGGATAAATGTACAAGGCAAACACTTGTTACAGAACTAGAATTTTCTCCCGTTGCTACCTCTCAATAAAATATTTTACAGATCAATTTTATTTCAGGATGTGTTCTCATCCCTGGATTTTATTGTTTATTAGTTGTAAATCTATTCAGAGTTAAATGGTTATAGAAGCTAAGAAAGACTCCAAAGTCTTTTAAAATATTTAATATGGGTGTTATAAAATAGGAGTGCAACATCAAGAACATAGTTTACGTAAATTAACATGGTTTCCTAGAAACAAAGTGTATTCCAAACATCCTAAACTTAATGGAAAACATTGCCTCCTCTTTATTGCCTAGTGATGATGTTCAGATAGACTCAACTGAAGATAGAGCCAAAATGGAAAGAATGTGATTTTTAAAGCCATGAGGAACAAAATTCCAAAAAGAAATTACATGTTGTGATCATTCTCAGCTGTTCATGGAACAAAGCCTGGTTGGGGATATCTGGGTGTAAAAAGATGGAAAAAGTGGAACAAACTTGTCATGAAAGAGAGCACAGCTGCAATGTGTTAATTTACATTTTTTTAAAAAAAATTAAGCATTTATTAAGTTACTTGTTTAGTTTAATAGACATTATTAATGTAGACAAGGTGGCCATCAAAAACGGAAAGTACAAAATACAAATTGAAAAGTAAATAATAAATAAAACAAACACTTAAAAGCTTAGCAAGATATCTTAGCTGGTCTTCCCCAGCCAGATGGTGGTGAGTGTGGGCGCCCAATGCAATTCTGAGAAAATAAACTAACTAATTTAACTGAACTTCTGAGAGGAAGGACACCTCCCTGAGAGCTCCTCCTACAGATTAATGGCCAGTCTAATTAGAAACAGTCCCTTATCTAGGCACAAGTCACGGTTCTCCAAAGTGATCAATACTGATTCCCAAGGATCAATGAGACTGTCCAAAAGGTGGATGATAGCTGTTGCTGTTGCTATTGTTGTTATTCATAGTACTAATAAAATAGTATTAATTAAACTATTTTCATGTAATAAACGCTTGGATTGAACCATCTGAAACTTAATGAGGGCATCAATCAGGTTAACACCAACATCTTAAATTGAGGCCAATAAAGCAAGTTCGACTGGAACAGACTTTTCACTACAGGGCATCATATAGTCCTTGCATTAGCTAGCAGACTAGTGCCTGCACAACCAGAGTTTCCATATACATTTATTTATTTATTTGTTCGTTCATTCATTCATTCATTCATTCATTCATTCATTCATTCATTTATCAAATTTGTATGCCGCCCCTCTCCGCAGACTCGGGGCGGCTAACAACAGTAATTAAACAATATAAACAAATCTAAGATTTAACTTAATTTTAAAAAGAAACCCCAATTTAAGAGACCAATCGTACATACAGACATACCATGCATACATTTTTTTATAAGCCTAGGGGAAGGGAATATCTCAATTCCCCCATGCCTGACGACAGAGGTGGGTTTTAAGGAGCATACGAAAGGCAAGGAGGGTGGGGGCAACTCTGATATCGGGGGGGAGTTGGTTCCAGAGGGCTGGGGCCGCCACAGAGAAGGCTCTTCCCACCAAACAGCATTGTTTAGTCGACGGGACGCAGAGAAGTCCAACTCTGTGGGACCTAACTGGTCACTGGGATTCGTGCGGCAGAAGGGGGTCGCGGAGGTATTCTGGTCCGATGCCATGAAGGGCTTTATAGGTCATAACCAACACTTTGAATTGTGATGGGAAACTGATCGGCAACCAATGCTGACTGCGGAGTGTTGGTGTAACATGGGCATATTTAGGAAAACCCATGATAGCTCTCGCAGCTGCATTCTGCACGATCTGCATTCTGCCCCTTGTTAAGATAGAATGAAGATGTGTATAACTTGACATATCTGATTAACTCAGGAATTGTTTCAGTTGATGCTCAATAATATAAATGAACTCTTTACAGCACAGGGTTGCCAGTGATACTCAAGGAACAAGATATGACAATGGGCCTGCTCTTTCAGGGAAAATACCAAATTGTCTGAACTTCAAACCCTGAATTTCCTGTTGACCTAATAGAACACCTGAATTTTCTGGATTGACTTTCAGTTTGTTCTATTTTATTTCAGTTATCCTCTCCATCATTTCATGTTATTGATGGAGAGGATGGCAAGCAAGGATTATAGCAAGCAATAGCCCAATTCTGGTAGCAGCCCAGGAGGATAAAGATCCTAAAAGCCGCAAAAAGCACCAAAACATTTTCAGTAATACAGTGGTACCTCTACTTACGAGCTTAATTTGTTCCATGGCCAGGTTAAGTAGAAAAGTTTGTAAGAAGTAATTTTTCCCACAGGAATCAATGTAAAAGCAAATAATGTGTGTGACTTGGGAAAGCACAGGGAGGGTGGAGGCCCTGTTTCCTCCCAGGAGATTCCTAGAGAGGCCCCATGGAGGCTTCTCCCCGCTTTTTCCAGCTCCGATTTCCTCCCAAGAGATTCCTAGAGAGGCCCCACGGAGGCATCTCCTTGCCTTTTCTGGTTACAGTTTCGGAGGCTCGGGTTTGTAAGTGGAAAATAGTTCTTGAGAAGAGGCCCCAGGAGATTCCTAGAGAGGCCCCATGGAGGCTTCTCCCCGCTTTTTCCAGCCCCGATTTCCTCCCAAGAGATTCCTAGAGAGGCCCCATGGAGGCATCTCCTTGCCTTTTCTGGTTACAGTTTCGGAGGCTCGGGTTTGTAAGTGGAAAATAGTTCTTGAGAAGAGGCAAAAAAATCTTGAACACCCGGTTCTTATCTAGAAAAGTTTGTAAGTAGAGGCGTTCTTAGGTAGAGGTACCACTGTATATCCATTCAAAATGAATCCAGGTAATCTGTAGTGTCTAGATGTGACTGGAGTTATAAGCCATCATGTTCGAGGTCACATTCTCTAAATAAATGTTGAAGGTGATCTACAGTTGCACGGATCTAGCAGGCAAGGCAAGGTGTTCATTTTGTAATAATCTGCTGGGGGTGGGAGAGGAAGGACATGTGCATTGACAAGGATACATTTAACATCTCCCCTAAGGGCCCAGTAGCTACCCAGAGGAGGAAAATGGGGAAATAATAGATGGTTCTTCGACAGTGTTTTTCCAGATACATTGCACATATCCAAATATTACAATAAATGTAATATTTATACTATAGTGTTAGGAAAAATCATTGGCATCTGTCTCATCCCATTTATATTGCTGTTGACCATAAAGGGTAGGCCCAAAGATTGTTTTCACCCTGTCTTGTTTTTCCTTGTCCATTTTCTATATACTGCAACATTCTGGATTTAGGGGTTGCCTTTTCTGTGATGGCATTCACATTATACAGGTTATCTGGCACTTTGTTACATTTCACATGCAAGCAAAATCAATGCTATTCTCATTGACTTTGAGAAGCTATTTGTATTGATTTTTCTATTTCTTTTTATAGAGGTGCTCAGCTGCTATTTAATTTTTTATAGTTTATATTGGAATGTTTATTTATTATGCTTTTATATAGATCTATTTTAGAAACCACCTTGAGGACTCTTGTTGAAAAGGGGACATTTATCCTGTTAGTAAGGGAATAAATAAATTAGACTTAATAGAATGAATAGTACTGTACTTTGAAAAGGCACATATCTATGTATAAAGGGTATTTCCCTGAATAAGAGGCTGTTATTTTAAAGGCTCACAAATCTGCTAAATATCAAAAAGGACCATGCGTGGAATATCAATACTTATAGTCTGCTTTAGTAATGTTTGCAGAAGAATTACTGGAGAAGTTGAGCTGATTGTTGATAAATACGATCTATGGTCCTCTTATGCTATCTCTTATACAAGCAAAATGAAATATCTTGCCTTTTGCCTAAAATATAAAGTAAATATGGTTCTTCAATTAATATTAGGGTATTCTGTCAAGTGAAGGATACATTTGAATTCAGCTCACATTCTTTTTGAATTGGAAAAAGGTGCTAAAAATAATTTTTAAGGCGTCACAGTTGAAATTCTATATATGTTATTTAAGAATTAACTCAGTGGCACCATAGTTATTATTTATATAAAATGATTACTATAATTAATATTATTATTTCTAGGGAGCTCATTAATTTGAAATCAATGCCATTATGTTATTAAATCAACACAAATGGTTATAGCTGGGTCTGTTGTTTGCCTTGTTTTGTAAAGTTTTCCTTTAAGTGCATTCCTGCCCTATAAGTGAACTTGATATATGAATAGTTAACAAGAGAAAGTCAGATACAGTACAGGCTATCAGCTTAGAGTACTAGAATTCAAGAAAATGAGAAACAGTGAGTGGTTTCAAAATGATGTCAGTCTTAACAAGAACTTGGGCTGATAAGAACAAAATATATTACAAATGTTAGATAATAAATCTAAATGAAATGTACCAAGGGAAGGAACACATTTTAAATGGAACAGTAATTCATAGCAAGTAGAGCAGGAAAGAAATTTGCTCCAGGAGTTATTTTAGTAAAAACCTTGCAACCGTTAAGGCAATGCATGACTCTTGTATAAAAGACAAGTCAGATACTGGAGTGATAAAGGAGTAGAATATAAATCACAATAAATTGTAAGATTACTGCAGAAGGCACCTCACATCTTCATTGTAATGCTATAGTCACTTTACCTTGAAAGAAAGCATTGCAATTTTGCAATCTCAACTTTGAGAAAGGTTTCCTATCAATGCAACTTTTTCTATTGGAGAAAAGGGGAAATTTTCAGTTAACAAAACATTCAAAAAGTATATCTGATTCTTGAATTCTCAAAATTGGCATCATATTTACCTAGGTCAGGGGTGTCAAAAGTGTGGCCCAGAGGCCAGATGCAGGCCATGACCACCTCTGTTTTAGCAAAAGGGAAAGAAGTCTCGATAAGTCACGTGACAATGTGAATTTGACACCCCTGACCTAAGTACTTTTAACTATACACACACACACACACACACACATACGTATGTATAGATATGTATGTGTGCGCGTGTGTGTGTGTGTGTACACACAATATATATATTGTTTGTTAGTTGCTTTTTTGAAGTTTTTTTCTCCTAGATCAGTGGTTTTCAACTTGGGGGTTGGGACCCCTTTGGGAGTCGAACAACTGTTTCGCAGGGGTCACCTAGGACCATGGGAAAGGACAAATTTCCCATGGTGTTGGGAACTAAAGCTTCTATTCTGGCACTTGGAACATATTTTTACAACCCAACCAATCAGGCATTTACAGTGGGGGTGTCTCTCTGACCTTTCTGCCAATCAGCTTAAAGCTCTGTTGGGAGAACTAGCGCTAGACTTATGGTTGGGGGTCATCACAACACGAGGAACTGTATTAAGGGGTTGCTGCTTTTAAAAGGTTGAGAATCACTGCCCTAGACTAAACAATGTCGTTTGGCGGGCCCCAGGGGAAGAGCCTTCTCTGTGGCGGCCCCGGCCCTCTGGAACCAACTCCCCCCAGAGATTAGAACTGCCCCCACCCTCCCTGTCTTTCGTAAACTCATTTATACCGCCAGGCATGGGGGAGTTGAGATAGCTCTTTCCCCTAGGCCATTACAAATTATGCATGGTATGTTTGTGTGTATATTTGGTTTTATAATAGGGGTTTTTAGTTGTTTTTTATTATTGGATTGTACATGTTGTTTATTATTGTTGTTAGCCGCCCCGAGTCTGCGGAGAGGTGCGGCATACAAATCCAATAAATTATTATTATTATTATTATTTATCTATCTTGCTTACTGTAAAATATGTGGACTGGGATTTTTTCTTCCCAACCTTGCAATGTAAAAGTGTTGTTTGGGAGTAAAATTATTGTTACTATGTTGAGAAAAATCACATACTATTTTTTTTTTTTTGCAAGACAGGTTTTCTCTCCACCTGGACCAGTTGTATGTTAGCAGACACACAAACACAAAGCTGTAAAGGAAGCTGACATAGGAATAATAAATGATTATAACTACAAAATTTTGCATCAACATTGATGCTTGAGAGAAACCTAATATGGAGGGAGTCCTAATTTAACAAGTTGTTCAATGACCATTTGGAACATATAATGCTGAACCAATGCTAGTTAAGACTAATCCTCACAATTATGATGTTGCAATATCCTGCAGTCATGTGATCACTATTTGCAACCTTTCAGGGGTTTTTTCAAGCAAGACAAATGGAAGGCCATCAGGAAGTTGCACATGGAGGCCACAGCATGTCCTTGCTTTAATGACCCGATTTGCTTAACAATGTCAACCAGAAGCACTGGAACTGCTGGTGGTAAGCAGCGTGGTCAAATGACATTGCACTTTATTGTGTCACTTATTGATCAAAATACTGACCCCAATTACTGTTGTTAAATAAGGACTGCCTATAATCCTAGGAATGAAAGTATCCTTGTATGCCCAAATCTGGAAAAGCTAAGGAAAGGCACATGACCCTAGTGCAGACTGGACATTTTTTAAAAGGAAAAGGATGCAGAGACCAACCAGCAAAGGTGGGAAGGGCAAGCAACCAGAAACACACAATCCAAATGTGTGATGTGCCTAATTTGGACTGAGCACCAGCCTAGTCTCATTGCTATCCATTGTGACCCAGGCTGCAATTTCTTAGCTTGTTTTAAGAAACAGCTGGGAGCAGCATGGGTGAAAAACAGCTTAAGCCTGCAGCGTGAAATTGCCCTCACCCCGCGGAAACAGTTGTTGAACAGAGACCTTCATTTGTTCCTTAAATTAAATCTGTCTCTCCCTTCTGATGTTATTACTGCAGATACGGGATTAAAGACACTCATCCACTTCCTTTCCCATCTAGTTTTGTTCTGCTAAACTATAAACAAGGCTCATATGTTTGTATAATGCAATCTTGCACTTTGGTAAGCGTATGGGCAATTGCCACATTCTCTCTTCTTGACCACACACAAACATCCACTTTTTTCCACCCACAGCCATTAGCCAAGTGTGAAAAATTGCAGTTTGGTGGTTTATCTTGGGGGGTGGGGGGGAGAAGGATCCCTCAGATTCCTTTGAATTTAACCAGTTTCTGTTGCCCTAGTTTCTTGTTCATTAAAGCTGCGAAGAAAAAACCAAATGAGGCGGACCAGACCTTGAAAATTTATTTATTTAATTTTTGTTTGTTTGTAAAACATGTAAGATAGTAGGTATTGGTATAAACATAAGCAAAGTGGGTACAGGTAAATTAGGCAATAGGACGGTAGTCACAATGGTGCACCTGCACACCCCTTACAAAGCCTTCAGGAATGGGGTAAGGTCGACTGTGTCCCTGGCCAACAGGCATGTTAAGAGGCTGTTTATTTTTTTAAAAAAATAGTACAGAATTATTTTATTGGCCAAGTGTGATTAGACACACAATAATGTCTTTGGTGCATATGCTCTCAGTATACATAAAAGATACATTTGTCAAGAATCATGAGGTACAACACTTAATGACTATCATAGGAGTCAAATAAGCAATGAGGAAACCATCAATATTAATAAAAATCTTAAGCATACAAGCAAGTTACAGTCATACAGTCATAAGTGGGAGGAAATGGGTGATAGGAATGAGGAGGGAAAAACTACTACTAGTTGTAGTAGTGCAGACTTAGTAAATAGTTTGAGTGTTGAGGGAATTATTTGTTTAGCAGTGATGGCGTTCAGGAAAAAAAACCCGTTGTCTAGGTGTCTTGGTCTGCAGCGACGTTTTGAGAGTAGGAGCTGAAACAGTTTCTGTCCAGGATGCGAGGGGTCAGTAAATATTTTCACTGCTTGCTTTTTGACTCGTGCAGTATGCATTAACTAGTGCTCCATTTTGTTTTAATCTCAGGTCATTCCCCTCTCTCCCTCCCTCTCGATGCTTCTCGCCATTTTTTTAAAAAAATGCCTGCTCGGCGAAATCGCCACGAGCCGCATCACCCCGAACGGGTTTGGCAACCGAAGCCGCACGTGCGCCTCCCGCCACTCGCCTTCAAGAACAGCTGCCTGGCAGAGAACCGACACACGCTGAGGAACCTCACCCCTCTTCATCACCCCCCGCCCCCGATTCTGAAGCGGCGCATATGAGCCCCCCGCCCGCGAGGAAACTCTGGCAATCACACTCGGCGGGAGCCCTTGACGGAGAGAACCACCTGACGGCCTCTTTTCTCACTGGCTGCTGCCTGTTGCTAACCCACGTGACGGCCGGGATGGCTGTTGCCAACGGCGCGAAGGGAGACAGCAGCGCGCGCTCGGGGATTTCCCGCCCGGCTTCTTTTAAGCTCCTCTGCCCAACCTGAACTCGAGAAAGTTAACGAGGTTCCCCGTCGCCGGGCTTTGGATTCAGCCGAGGCTCCCTCACCCCCCCCCCCCCAAGCGCGCCACGGGGAACCTGATGTTGCTCCAGGTGGTCGGAAGGTGGCGCTGGAGATCCTTCTTGCTTCTAACCCTCTCATTTCCCCCCCCTTCCCCGCCGGCGCCATGGTTCAGAGCTTTTTTTCTTTATTACACTAAAATGAAATTACACTTGGTGGACTCGTTTCTAAATGTGTAAGAGATGGACGCGAACCAGCTGCACAGCGCAGTCCATCTTTGAAGGCTAACTTGGGAGGGTTTTAAAGAAATGGAACTGAAATATGCCTCTAAAATAAGGCGCCTCTTCTATTAACCTGGAACGCAATCTCAGGGCAGTTCGGGATATTTTCAGAGCTAAAATATTTCTCACTTTCTTACTTAGAACTACTAAGCATAGCCCATAAAATCATCTGCTACAACGTTCTTCCTAACGACGTTTATTACTTCAGCTTCAACCACAACAATACACCAGCACATAACAGATACAAACTCAAAGTGAACTGCTCCAAACTCGACTGTAGAAAATATGACTTCAGCAACCGAGACAATGCATGAAACTCACTACCGGACTCTTGTTTCATCAAACCCCTAAAACTTTACCCTTAAGAGTATCCTCTGTTGATCTTACCCGATTCCTAAGAGATCAGTAAGGGGCGTGCATAAGTGCATCAGCGCGCCTACCATTCCTGTCCTACGTTTCCCTCATTAGTACCAATATCATGTATACAAACAGTGTTCTTTCTTCTGCCGCATGAATCCCAGCGACCAATCAGGTCCCACAGAGTTGGCCTTCTCCAGGTCCCGTTGACTAAGCAATGCGGTCTGGCGGGACCAAGCAGAAGAGCCTTCTCTGTGGCGGCCCCGGCCCTCTGGAATCAACTGCCCCTGGCGATTAGAACTGCCCCCACCCTCCTTGCCTTTCGCAAGTTCTTAAAAACCCACCTATATCACCAGGCTTGGGGAAGTTGATATTCTCCTTAGCTATTATGATTTATGTATGGTTTGCTTGGGTCGTGTGATTAACTTTTATGATAAAGGTTTTAATCTGTTTTTTAATATTGGATTTGTACATTGTATACTGTGTTGTGAGCCGCCCCGAGTCTTCGGAGAGGGGCGGCATACAAATCTAATAAATTATTGTTGTTATTGTTATTGTTTTTATTTATTTATTTATTTATTAGATTTGTATGCCGCCCCTCTCCGCAGACTCAGGGCGGCTAACAACGGTAATAAACAGCATATGACAAATCTAATGTTTAAAATAATTTAAAAACCCTTATTTAAAAACCAAACATACACACAAACATACCATGCATAAATTGTATAGGCCTAGGGGGAAAAGGGTAGTTCAGTTCCCCCAAGCCTGACGACAGAGGTGGGTTTTAAGGAGCTAACGAAAGGCAAGGAGGGTATTGTTGTTGTTGTTATTATTATACTACCAATATGTACTTGACAAATAAAATAAATAAAACAAAATCTTAAGGAAGCCTCCCCCTTTTTGCAGCCCCCGAGATTCACAGTGAATGACCGTGATCCACGACTTAAAAAACAGCTCATTGAGTGAGGGTTCAAAGTTACAGTGGCACTAAAAAAAAGTGAACTAGGACAGGTTTTTTTCACTATTGCAATTCTGAGGAAATAATGTGACCATCCCCATAGTCACATGATCAAAATTCAGATGCTTGGCGAGTGGTTCATATTTATGAGGGTTACAGTGTCCCAGAGTCAGATGTTCCACCTTTTGTGACCACCTTACAAGCCTATGGGAAATCCAGATTCAGTTAACCGTGTTACTAATTTAATACATGCAATGATTCACTTTTAACTGTGACAAGAAAAGTCATAAAATGGAGCAAAGCCACTTAACAAAGGTTTCACTCGACAACATAAATTTTGGGCTCAGTTTGGCTGTAACTGGAGGATTAGTTACAGACACCAGCTGAGCTGTGTGGACCTTATCTAATCTGGTGCTACATTTTTAAAACTCAGCCTTTTGAAACTCTTTTAGAAACACCCCCCCCCCCCTTCCCTTCCACTATGTTTATGGTAAATGTTGCTAACATTCAGCATTGTACTCCAAACTGAAAGGGAAAGGGATTAGCAAACTTTTATAAAATTATCACAACTTGTAGATGCTGAAGACAATGTCAGATTCCACTCCAATCCCCTTTCTCCTGCAGCAATTTTCCCACTGGTTTCTGTGAAAGTTCAGTAGTCTTTAAAAGGGGTTTATAGACCTTTTTATTTGACTAGTGAGTTAGTAGTGTAAGCCCTGCTTATCCCACCCTACTCTCATTAAACCCTGCAGGTCTTAGATCAGTAGCTGTTTTGTACTAATTATGGATGCCTGCTGAATTGGTTATATTGTCTGTTGTTTTAAATATATATTATTGTTGCCTTTGGTTTTCTTAATAGTGTTTACTGGTTCCTGTTCAATTGTGAAGTACTGTAAGTAACTAATATATATATATTGTAATTCTACAAAGTGGTAAAGACAGGTAATAAATGTATGATTATTATTATCATCATCATCATCATCATCATCATCATCATCATCATCATCATGAATACTTTTATCTTTCTGAGGTTGAGGTAGGAAGGCAAACTTTCAGGCAAAGTACTAGGGTGCAGCTAATCACAATTTTTATTTTTTGAAAATACCAAAGAATATACAGTAGTACCTCGTGATATGAACCCCTCATCATACTTTTCGAGATACGAACCTGGGGTTCGGAAAATTTTTGTCTCCTCTTATGAACTTTTTTCGCCTCACGAACCTGCCGCCCGAACGCCGAACCCAGAAGTTTGGGTACGGCGTTCGGGTTTGTAAGGCCACTGAGAAGCGCTGCTGCCCAGCTGTTGCCTTTTGAAACAGCCGGGGGGCTTCTCGGCGTCCCCCTAAACGCCGAGAAGCCCCCCGGCTGTTTCAAAAGGCGACAGCCGGGCGGTGGGGCTTCTCTGCGGCCTCCCGAACGCTGAACCTGGAAGTTCGGCAAAAGTTCGGGTTCGGTGTTTGGGGGAACGCCGAGAAGCCCCCCGGCTGTTTCAAAAGGTGACAGCCAGGCGGTGGGGCTTCTCGGCAGCCTCCTGAACCTGAACGCCGAACCCGAACTTTTGCCGAACTTCCGGGTTCGGCGTTGGGGGAATGCTGAGAAGCCCCCCCAGCTGTTTCAAAAGGTGACAGCCGGGCGGTGGTGCCCAGTGGAGCACCGGTTTTGCGATTTTTTTTGCTTGCATGCATTAATTTATTTTACATTGTTTCCTATGGGAAACATTGTTTCATCTTACAAACTTTTCACCTTACGAACCTCCTCCTGGAACCAATTAAGTTCGTAAGACGAGGTATTACTGTATGTGTAGGCCAGAGATGTTTTTTGTTAAAAAAGATCTTGGTAGAGGCATTCAGCATCTACCCATGTAGCAGATTGTTTTCCTGTATTATACTATTAAAACGTATGCTCAGACCTGGTCACATCATTTTCAATGCTGTCTGCCAGCTGCCTGCAAAGAAAGTCAATAGGGGAAGTTGGCAGTTGGTCCCGCTCCTTTTATGCCTGCATATAGTCTTTCCTCTGTTTAGGACAGAAAATATCTCTTAAAATGATGACCAACATGTCATCGTTTGTCTAGTGTTTCTTAAGCAGGTAGGGGAGGGGCACTGCCATAGATATTGGCGTGGTCAAGGCTATGATTTCAAAGCAAACGTCCCAGTTTTTGAAACTGTTCTCTATTCAGCAGCCTAGGCTGTCTCAGTGCAACTAATAATATAGTATAGATAAAAACTTCTGTTTATTATAGGATATTTTTGCTGTGTGACTCTACTGAGCAGTAGACAAAAAAAGACCGAAGGCGATAATGTTGCCTTCAAAGAAACAGCCATATAACTTGTCTGTCAATAAAGGCATGGAGTGACAAAAAGGGCCTTTGCCCAATGTTGGATGTTGTGCCAGCTATGGCTTTACCTGGATCAAGATAGCTTAGGCTCAGCTTTATACACTCAAATGACCTTTCGATGGGATTACTACAAATGCACACTATATAAAGCAACTCTTGAAGCTAGTTTAGAGGTTACAACTCCTGCAGTGTGCACTTCATCTAACTCTGAAATAAGGAATCTAAATAAGAGTTGTAACAAAGTTACTCCTCAAGTTATGAGACTGCCCAATACAGTCAGAAGTTGGGAGGGCTGTTAAGTCCACCTCATTTCATGACCTCCATTCCTGTTCTCCCCAATGCATTACTTATGTTTATGTTTATGTTTATTAGATTTGTATGCCGCCCCTCTCCGTAGACTCGGGGCGGCTCACAACACAATAAAAAACAATTTATAACAAATCTAATAAATTTACAATTTAAAATATTTAAAAAACCCCATTATTAAACAGACATACATACAAGCATACCATACATAAATTGTATAGGCCCAGGGGAGATATTTTAGTTCCCCCATGCCTGACGACAAAGGTGGGTTTTAAGGAGTTTACGAAAGGCAAGGAGGGTAGGGGCAGTTCTAATCTCTGGGGGGAGCTGGTTCCAGAGAGTCGGGGCCGCCACAGAGAAGGCTCTTCCCCTGGGGCCTGCCAATTGACATTGTTTAGTTGACGGGACCCGGAGAAGGCCCACTCTGTGGGACCTAATCGGTCGCTGGGATTCGTGCGGCAGGAGGCGGTCTCTGAGATATTCTGGTCTAATGCCATGAAGGGCTTTATAGGTCATAACCAACACTTTGAATTGTGACCGGAAATTGATCGGCAACCAGTGCAGACTGCGGAGTGTTGGAGTAACATGGGCATACCTAGGGAAGCCCATGACTGCTCTCGCAGCTGCATTCTGCACAATCTGAAGTTTCCGAACACTTTTCAAAGGTAGCCCCATGTAGAGAGCATTACAGTAGTCGAACCTCGAGGTGATAAGGGCATGAGTGACGGGGGGATGTTAAGTGGAGCATGGGATGTTTCTAGGGTGGGGGAGACCTGGGGTGGGGTTTAGTACAGGCAGAAGCCCATCTACTTCAGGCCTCCCAAGGCTTCCACCATTCCCTGAACTAGCCCATGCTCCTCCTCCAGTCCTTTGGAGTCCTCATAGCTGCTTAGGCCTCTTCCCCATCCTATCCAAATAATGCTTGCATAGCTAATATTGGCAGAGCTTTTCTCCCCACACTCCACACAAATTAGGTGGTGGTGGGAATTATATAGACTAATTCAATCATTAATCTTATTTCCACGTCTTTAGGAATACATTTTTAGGTAAATTGTATTTCTGAGTTGAGTGTAGCACGAGTAAGGAACCTGTTATTCTCTAAACGTTTTGGAATATATCTTCCTTAATACCTTGCCACTGGCTATGCTAATGTGCTTAACTTTTGGAATTTAAATCCAAAATATTTATTAAAGGCACTAAATTTCTTCCTTTTGCAATACTGCACTATTGTTTGTTTATTTTGGAAAGAAAAGCGCTTTGTAGTCAATCTAATATAAAAGAACAGGTCTGCTTTTCCAATGCTTTTGTATTCATATTAATAAGCATTCCTTGACCAGGGGAAGGTTATCAACAAATAAATACATCCCATGCATTCATTATGTAGCCGGTGTGCTAAAAGTTAACTCACTGCATAAATTAGGTGTTGCAAATCATTCAGTGCTTTAATTAACAGAAATTGTGTATTTTACTTCCTCTGCAGCATGTTAATGATCTGCCCCAAGGCAAGTTGCACCAAGAAATGCATCGTTTTACTTTAACATGTGTTTATAGTAGATGGCAGCAGAAAAAAGAGGTGGGAAGGAGATAATACAATAAAATAACAATTGTCCTTAAGTAATTAGTTATTAGTGTAAAATGTGACCTATCTGATAGAACATATCTGATAAGTCTGATAAGAATTCTTTCATATACTTAATTGACCTGTAATCTGGAAATAAAAATAATAATATTTAGAACTAAGTATCAAATCCTGCTTCTTCCTGATACACTATCAAATAGATCCATGCAGTTTTATCTTTCCTCATCATTTTTTCCATGCTGTGCATTTTCCTCATTCAATTTAGATAATCCCAGGGTTGTATCATTTGGTTCTCCTGTCCCTTTAAAAAAAAAGTTGTTTTTCCAGACACAAATCGACTAAAGAAGAAAAGATAAATCAGTGAATGCACCAAACTATGGTTTGGCTGACCAGCTTTTAATTAAATAAAACATTAAAAATCTGTCCATACAACTTACTAAATCATACAGTTTGGTTTACAAACCACAATATCTGTTGCATATGTTGAGCTCAAACAAAACAAATCATGTTTGTGTTTAATGTTATATGGAAATTTGCCAGATTCCATTTAATTCAGGAATTTATTAGCAACCTGATCTGAATAGTTCAGTACATAGTTGATTATTAGGATGTACATATGTACTAAATTGAATTTCTGAAGCTTGATGTATGTCTATGTAATCTTTTATGCCACTCCACACTTCAATTGTTTGGCTTCTCGGTCTGCCTGATAGTACATCCATATGTTTCTTGTTTCTTTAGCTGCTTTCAACAGGTTAGAATTTCCTTTCTTCTTTTTAACCAAAGAGCTTTGAGAATGTCTAGCCGAGATTAATAAAAAGAATTCAAATGGGGAAAATATATCATTCTTCTTCTTTGAAATCTTATTTAGGGAACCCCAAGTCACATAAATATTTAGAAGAACAAATGAAAAGCAAGGATTAAAATAATCAGAACTCTAATTTTTTAAAAAATTATATATGTTTTACTTTAGAATTTAAGTATCGTATAATTTTGAATGGGAAAAAATAGTTTTTACACAAACAGTGAAAACCATTTATTTTGGGGGATTTTATTGTTGAATCTCGATTGGTTTGGGATCATAAAATGTGTGTGTGAGACAGAGGGAGGAAGGGATACATATACATATACATATACAGTGTTCCCTCAATTTTTGCGAGGGATGCATTCCAAGACCGCCCGCGAAAGTCGAATTTCTGCGAAGTAGAGATGCGGAAGTAAATACACTATTTTTGGCTATGAACAGTATCACAAACCTTCCCTTAACACTTTAAACCCCTAAATTGCAATTTCCCATTCCCCTAGCAACCATTTAGATTATTACTCACCGTGTTTATTAATTAAAGTTTATTTAAAAAAATATTTATTAAAGGCAGATGAAAGTTTGGCGATAACATATGAAATAATCGGGCGGGAAGAACCGTGGTATAGGGAAAAAACCCATGAAGTATTTTTTAATTAATATTTTTGAAAAACCGTGGTATAGACTTTTTGCGAAATTCTGTTCATGTATGTCTAGTGCAATGATGGTGAATCTTTTTTTCCTTGGGTGCTGAAAGAACATGCTCTCACACATAATGCGTGTGTGGGAGCACACACCCATAATTCAATGCCTAGGGAGGGCAAAAACAGCTTCCCCCACCATTGTTTCCTTTAAGGTGCGGGGCAGCACGACTGCGGATGTAATGAGAGAATGGCACGCAACAGTTTCCAACTGCCACAAGCTGTTTTCTAATATCAGAGGCTGTGCACCTGTGCACATTACTAGAGAATGGTGTGCAGTAGTTTCCAATCATTGATCATTATCCCCCCATCCCTGGAGGCTCACTGGAAGCCAAAAACACCCTCCCAGAGCCTCTGTGCAAGCAAAAAATCAGCTGGCCGGCACATACAGAGCCTTCTCTGTGGCGGCCCCGGCCCTCTGGAATCAACTCCCCCCAGAGATTAGAATGGCCCCCACCCTCCTTGTCTTTCACAAATTACTCAAGACCCACCTTTGTCGCCAGGCATGGGGGAGTTAGGATATTCCTTCCCCTAGGCCATTACAAGTTATGTATGGTATGTTTGTGTGTATGTTTGGTTTTTATAATAAGGGTTTTTAGTTGTTTTATTAAATTGGATTGTTACATGTTGTTTTTAATCATTGTTGTTAGCCGCCCCGAGTCTGCGGAGAGGGGCGGCATACAAATCCAATAAATAAATAAATAAAATAAATAAAATACATGCCTGTTGGAGCTGAGCTAGGGCAACAGCTCACATGCCAGCAGATATGGCTCCGCATGCCACTAGACGTCTACTGGTTAGGATAAAAGGCATGGAAGTGGGAGACTGTAGGTTCAAGCCCCACCTTAGCCATGAAAAAGCCAGCTGGGTGATTTAGCAATTTCAAAGACTTAAAAAGTTCAGGTCTTGACGTTGCATGGAAGCAAAGCAGATTAAAAAGGGATATTGGCATGTTATTTGTACCATTAATCTTTGGGGAAAGAGTCAATCTGGTTGGAGAATCATAGGAATTACCTGTGAGTAATAGTTCAATAATAATTTTATGTGAAATAATATTGTAATAGGTGAAGAATATAGACTTAACAGCCTTTGGTTATTGGTAACAGCTGGAAATTCATTACCATAGTGACATATTGCATTCTGAGCACTATTGATCTATTGTCTGCATTCCAAGAGTACAGCAGCACATGAGCATCACTGCGTTATGCTCCTTCATGCGCTGGATGGGAAGAGGAAAGATTAACATTCACTAAGCCATAAAGCTTACCAGTTGATCTTCAGCAAGTCAATCATGGTATTTGCATACAATACCCATGCTAAGTCACGCATAAAGAAGCATGATTGTGTCCATAGATCTCTCCAATGAGTAGCTGTGGCCAATGAAGTATATATTGCTCCTTCCATGGAGGATTTATTATCTTGGGTAAATGGGGAACTCAAAAGAGGAACAAATCATAGAAGAAGAAGAAGAAAAATGGTTCTGGTTCTTCCTTGCCACTTCTTGGAGTTTCCAGTAACATAACTTGCCAAAGAAACAGCTGACGAAAGTGCCTGAACTTTTTAAGCAGTGCTTATGCATGGAGAATCTAGCAGGCCTTTGTTTTGAGATTAAAGCATCATCTAGATCGGCACGATAGCTCCACTCTCTCTGGATTAAATACTATATTTATTAGATTTCTATGCCGCCCTTCTCGAGGCAACTCAGGGCAGTGTATAGCAATTTTAGACCTACAAAAACTATTACCTTTTCCCTGTTACCAGCTGAATGAAAGACACCGTATCTCCTTTGATTATCTGTGAACGTACTTGAAATAATATCCTTTCATGTAAAATCCTTTAAATTGGCCATCCCACCACAGAAATTGATTGTTTTGACAGTTAAGACTTGTTCAAAGACAGAGGTAAGGGGAGATAGGAATAGCAGTACCACTTCATAGTGCTTTACAGCCCTCTCTAAGCATTTTACAGAGTCAGCCTATTGCCTCCAACAATCTGGGTCCTCATTTTACCCACCTTGGAAGGATGGAAGTCTGAGTCAACCTTGATGGTTTTCTATAATCATGAGTTGGGCCTGACGTTTGTGTAGCACATGGAAGGGAATGGCAGAGGGAGCATATTACACGGATACATTACAAAATTCTACATTCTTGGGAAGAACTTAATGCGTATGAAAGCCAACGTCAGCTGAAGAACTGACAGCTGTGATTTCACATGTTTGTTCACATAATAACATAAAGACCTGCAAATAGAAGTAGAAAGACTAAAGCAAGTAAGCTAAGGATAGCAACTTTGGTGCAAACCCATCTGCCGCACCACTTCAGCATTGACCAAATCATTGTACATCAATTGCAAAGGGCAGCTTTAATTGGAACAGCTTACGTCCTACAAAGATAGCTTTATTAGGACAATAAATTGCAATATTGGCAAGATTAAATTCAATAGATTTTGTTATGTAAATTAGGGCGTTTCAAGACTAAAACGTAATATCTTCTTTTTAGTTTGATTTGATTTATAATTAAGTTTTATACATTTTCTAATATATGACTAGATGTGTTTTTATACAGTGAGTTACAGTAGATACTTCACTTTTTTAAAATTCAAATTTCTTTTACAAATCTTCTTTTTACATATATAAATTATTAGATGTGTTTTTCTTTTTACACCTTCCTCTATTTTTTATTATTTTCTCATTACTTTACCTTATTTTTTTTTCTTTTTAATAATAGAGCATAATCACAGATACCTTTAAATATTCTCTGGATTGATCAAATACAATGTCATCTTTTTTGTCCCTATACAATGATGACTTCTATTCTGAGCAGAGCGACGATAGCTCCTTTATATGTTTTATGTTATGTCTGTAATGTTTGTCTTTGAAAAATTAATAAAAATATTTTTTTAAAAAAAGACAGGAAGATACTATTAAACAATATTTGCCTATCACAGGACCATGGGAAGGACTCAATAGGGGACCAAAAAAAAGGCCAAATATACATTAAACATCAATCATGATAATAATATTACATTTATATGTCACCCAAGTAGGAATGTCTGGAATGTATAAAAAATGTCAAAATATTACTCATGATGAAGTACTCTGTTGAGTTGGAACAATGCAATAAATTTCTAATGCTCACAATCAAAAGTTGTGTAGCACCTTTTCAGACTAACAAGCAGCTACCAGATTCCTGATTTATTCTCACCCTAAATTCAACATGTCTCTCCTTTAATTATGACAGATACAGAGAGTTAGGGAGAGAGGCGTGGGGTGGGGGAAATCTTTGTGCAATGAGATATTCTGGAATAATAAAGTAATAATATAGCAACTTCTCTTTCATAATTCTTATTGCTTTTCAAAACTGTGAAAGAATGTCAGTGAAGTGCAATTCTGCTTAATACCCACGCAATCAGATTCACCATGTCTTAGTTACTAAGCTTCTATCAGCAAGCTCCATGGTTCTTCCCTCAAAATTTTTATATTTATTTTTGACATCTTGAAGAGGGAGATAATTAGGGTAATTCCAAGTTTGAAATTGCTGCATCTGTAATAACATGCATTTTCTCACCTTGTATTATTGTAGCTTGTTGAGAGGAGAGATAGGCAGAATGATACGTATGGTCTTCACACTGTTCAGTGCAAAGTCAAATGGAAAATAGAAAATTTTTAACAATGGCCGTTTAAAGGGGGGAAAAAGCCACAGAATTTATGGAAAAATGTTCGCAAATAACTTTCTGACTGCAACTACACTGTTTTAATACTGAGTTTGACTAAATGAAAATTTACTTTCCTCTTAAAATAAGTTTTTAGAAAAGAAGCCTAAGGAAGATGCTGGAATAAACTCTCCTAAACTCTTTGATCAGTGCCCATGAGGACCAGATTTGATAAGAGTCTAAATTTGGTGAACCACAGTTTATCTTCCTTCAATGTACTATGTTCCCTCGCCACTTTGTGGTTCACCTTTTACAGACTCGGTGCATCGCTGGTTTTTATAAAAAAATAAAAAATAGCAGTTTTCCTCAGACAGGTTCCCCCCCTCTCCTTTCCCCGACCCCCGCTTGGAGGTGAAGCTTTGTCAGAGCCGTTCCATTGTGACCGATTCCGGTCCCAGCAGATGGGCAGCACACTCTTTTGACGTCCCTCTTGTTGTGTCCAGAGGACAGTTAGGATAAGTAGCCACTTCCACTCAGGGAGGAATTAAAAGGCCCCAACCACAACCTGGAATAAGCGGGGCAGGGCGGGAGGCCATCACCCGGTGTCCCCTTGGGGAGCTATGCCACCCTGCCTCCCCGCCCCGCCCCTCCCTGCAGCAGAGGCCACCTTTTCCCCCAGCCCGCCATCTGGCCGGCCCTCCCTGAACACCAAGTTTAGAAACCAGGGGCCTTCTTCGGTTGCTGCTGTTGGGCTCCCGAGCTGCTCTGGTGGGCCTCCGGGGAGCGTAAAGGCCCCGCCCCTGCCCATTGCCTGCAAAATGCCCCTCCGTAAAATAGATTAGGCAGCAATTGTGCCGAGCCTTCTTCCCTCCTCCCTCTTTTACTGGGCTGTCCTGATTTCCTTGTGCGTTTTGCAATCCCCTCACCTGCTCTGAAGTGGACTCTGACCTCTGGGATGTCTCTCTCTCACCACCAACCTGTCTCCTCCCCTTCTCTCCTGGTTTAAGGCATAGGTAAAAAGGAGCGCTGAGTGAAGGGCGGGCGGCAGAGGGGCAAGTGGCGTTGGTGGAGGGGGTCGCCGTGCTTTTTACGGTTTTTTACATTATATTTACGTTGTAAATATAGTGTCCCTACTTCTTCAGATATTCGTTTGTCGCAGGCAGTCCCCGTTATAAAAGCCCATAGAACAAAACAGTGCAATCAAACCAACATGCATACCAATCAAACAGTTCAGCCGTGACATATGTAAGTATTCACAGCCCCCAGGCCTGCCGGCAAAGCCAGATCTTCACAGTCTTTTGGAAGGACAGTAGGTAGGAGCAGTATGGACATTGGAGAGGGGGAGTTGGTTCCATAGAGCTGGGGCAACCACATATAAAGCCCTCCCCAACGGTCCCGACAACCTGCATTGCTTAGTCAATGGGGCCTGGAGAAGGCCAACCCTGTGTGATCTTATTGGTCTCTGTAAGGTTTGTTATGCTGTGAAGAGTAAATGAGAATGGTAGCCCAAATCATCAGGCAGTGGGTTGCCTAACCTTGGTTTAAATTGATTCATTGATCTCTTCTGAACCTTTGCTTCCATTAATGTGAAAATGATTTTTTTTTTATTTTAAAAAACCCATTTTCTATTCAGATAAGAAAGAGCAGCTATGTATTATTTCATGTTAAACAGGCCCTCAAAAAGGCAATTCATATAATATCTTTTATAATTTACATTCCAGAAGTTTTATCTTCTTTTTTGCCATATTTATAATAGAATTCCAGATAATTGATCCAATTAAAGGGATGTCAAACAAGTCTGTCTCTTAAATCAGAGATAAGCATTAATAGTAATACTGTAGTATTAAGGATCTTTGGGAGCAGGGCAACATACAAATTTAATAATAACATTTATAAAATAAAATAAGAGTCTGGTACAAAATATTTTTTCCATTGACATCCAAATACTTTTTAATTTCAGGAAGTTCTTGTCCTATGAATTGCTCTTTAGTGGCTGATAAATATATTGGTGGATTTTATGAATCTCCTGTTATAAAATATTGTTTATATTTTGAAAAAGATTACACTATTATTTTGATTGTGTTTTTAATTAATTTTGTAACTTTGGCACAAATATGAAAGGTTTCATGTTATGGAAAACACAAGATGATGATTTTTTTTTTGGGTTACATTGTGCTGGATTACAGGAGTTCCCTTAAATCTTGTGCTCCAAAATTTCAATCAACATGTAAGGGAAATAACATTGATTAAAACTTCCCACTCAAAGGTTAAAAGTTCTTACTAATAGCAATAAGGTAATGATACAAAAATAATACCATACATGTATGCTGATCCTACAAACACTGCTGTTGTGCATTTGCAACTCCTGATATCTGAAACAATAAGATTAAAAGAATTCTGTTTTGCTTGGGAATGGATGCCTCAATTATTTTTTTCAGTGCTATTCCAAAACTGTTCTGTCAGAGATTATCACAATGAACTCCGACTGAAACCCATGCAATATTTTAGGTTTATTGCACCAATGATGTGCTATTTTGGTATTGCTATTATAATTCAGCCAAGTAAAACTAGTAAAACTACTAAAATAATAAAATTAACTTTAAATTATTTTTTTACTGTTTTAATTCATTTTCATGGTATCATTGAGGCCCTGTATACTGCACGAGTCAAAAAGAGGGCGGTGAAAATATTTACAGACCCCCTCACATTCTGGACACAAATTATTTCAATTCCTACCCTCAAAACACGCTATAGAGCACTGCACACCAGAACAACTAGACACTAGGACAGCTTTTCCCCGAACGCCATCACTCTGCTAAACAAATATTTCCCTCCACACTGTCAAACTATTCACTAAGTCTGCACTACTATTAATCTCATCGTTCCCATCACCTATCTCCTCCCACAAATAACTGTAACTTCGTTGCTTGTAACCTTACGATTTATATTAACTGGTTCCTAATATGATTTGATTGCTTATTTGTACCCAAAATATCATTAAGTGTTGTATCTTGTGATCAGGGGCGGGCTACCAATCCCAGCCCTGCCGGAACGCGCCGGGAGCTCGCGTGAAGATATGCATGTGTGCAATTTCTGGGGAAATTGGAGAGAAGAGTTGCCGGTCGTGAGCGACCGGCAAAACAAGGTAAGAGCTTCCAGCACTTGCTGCACCATTCACCCTTGCTCGCCCCGCTGTTTGCCCTGCCATGCCGCTCGCCCTCACCTCTGCTTACCTGGATCACCTCCTGCAGGGGCCATAGCACAGGGAGCAGGCTGGGTGGCCCCAATTCTGGCTGCGCGGCCTGTTCTGTGCTCTCCCATGCTGCAGGCATCTCTCCTGCAGCCCGGGAGATGAAAAAGCAGGCCACGCAGCCGGAAGGGAATGGCAGAGGGAGCATATTACATATTATAGCCGCCCCGAGTCTGCGGAGAGGGGCGGCATACAAATCCAATAAATAAATAAATAAAATAAATAAAATACATGCCTGTTGGAGCTGAGCTAGGGCAACAGCTCACATGCCAGCAGATATGGCTCCGCATGCCACTAGACGTCTACTGGTTAGGATAAAAGGCATGGAAGTGGGAGACTGTAGGTTCAAGCCCCACCTTAGCCATGAAAAAGCCAGCTGGGTGATTTAGCAATTTCAAAGACTTAAAAAGTTCAGGTCTTGACGTTGCATGGAAGCAAAGCAGATTAAAAAGGGATATTGGCATGTTATTTGTACCATTAATCTTTGGGGAAAGAGTCAATCTGGTTGGAGAATCATAGGAATTACCTGTGAGTAATAGTTCAATAATAATTTTATGTGAAATAATATTGTAATAGGTGAAGAATATAGACTTAACAGCCTTTGGTTATTGGTAACAGCTGGAAATTCATTACCATAGTGACATATTGCATTCTGAGCACTATTGATCTATTGTCTGCATTCCAAGAGTACAGCAGCACATGAGCATCACTGCGTTATGCTCCTTCATGCGCTGGATGGGAAGAGGAAAGATTAACATTCACTAAGCCATAAAGCTTACCAGTTGATCTTCAGCAAGTCAATCATGGTATTTGCATACAATACCCATGCTAAGTCACGCATAAAGAAGCATGATTGTGTCCATAGATCTCTCCAATGAGTAGCTGTGGCCAATGAAGTATATATTGCTCCTTCCATGGAGGATTTATTATCTTGGGTAAATGGGGAACTCAAAAGAGGAACAAATCATAGAAGAAGAAGAAGAAAAATGGTTCTGGTTCTTCCTTGCCACTTCTTGGAGTTTCCAGTAACATAACTTGCCAAAGAAACAGCTGACGAAAGTGCCTGAACTTTTTAAGCAGTGCTTATGCATGGAGAATCTAGCAGGCCTTTGTTTTGAGATTAAAGCATCATCTAGATCGGCACGATAGCTCCACTCTCTCTGGATTAAATACTATATTTATTAGATTTCTATGCCGCCCTTCTCGAGGCAACTCAGGGCAGTGTATAGCAATTTTAGACCTACAAAAACTATTACCTTTTCCCTGTTACCAGCTGAATGAAAGACACCGTATCTCCTTTGATTATCTGTGAACGTACTTGAAATAATATCCTTTCATGTAAAATCCTTTAAATTGGCCATCCCACCACAGAAATTGATTGTTTTGACAGTTAAGACTTGTTCAAAGACAGAGGTAAGGGGAGATAGGAATAGCAGTACCACTTCATAGTGCTTTACAGCCCTCTCTAAGCATTTTACAGAGTCAGCCTATTGCCTCCAACAATCTGGGTCCTCATTTTACCCACCTTGGAAGGATGGAAGTCTGAGTCAACCTTGATGGTTTTCTATAATCATGAGTTGGGCCTGACGTTTGTGTAGCACATGGAAGGGAATGGCAGAGGGAGCATATTACACGGATACATTACAAAATTCTACATTCTTGGGAAGAACTTAATGCGTATGAAAGCCAACGTCAGCTGAAGAACTGACAGCTGTGATTTCACATGTTTGTTCACATAATAACATAAAGACCTGCAAATAGAAGTAGAAAGACTAAAGCAAGTAAGCTAAGGATAGCAACTTTGGTGCAAACCCATCTGCCGCACCACTTCAGCATTGACCAAATCATTGTACATCAATTGCAAAGGGCAGCTTTAATTGGAACAGCTTACGTCCTACAAAGATAGCTTTATTAGGACAATAAATTGCAATATTGGCAAGATTAAATTCAATAGATTTTGTTATGTAAATTAGGGCGTTTCAAGACTAAAACGTAATATCTTCTTTTTAGTTTGATTTGATTTATAATTAAGTTTTATACATTTTCTAATATATGACTAGATGTGTTTTTATACAGTGAGTTACAGTAGATACTTCACTTTTTTAAAATTCAAATTTCTTTTACAAATCTTCTTTTTACATATATAAATTATTAGATGTGTTTTTCTTTTTACACCTTCCTCTATTTTTTATTATTTTCTCATTACTTTACCTTATTTTTTTTTCTTTTTAATAATAGAGCATAATCACAGATACCTTTAAATATTCTCTGGATTGATCAAATACAATGTCATCTTTTTTGTCCCTATACAATGATGACTTCTATTCTGAGCAGAGCGACGATAGCTCCTTTATATGTTTTATGTTATGTCTGTAATGTTTGTCTTTGAAAAATTAATAAAAATATTTTTTTAAAAAAAGACAGGAAGATACTATTAAACAATATTTGCCTATCACAGGACCATGGGAAGGACTCAATAGGGGACCAAAAAAAAGGCCAAATATACATTAAACATCAATCATGATAATAATATTACATTTATATGTCACCCAAGTAGGAATGTCTGGAATGTATAAAAAATGTCAAAATATTACTCATGATGAAGTACTCTGTTGAGTTGGAACAATGCAATAAATTTCTAATGCTCACAATCAAAAGTTGTGTAGCACCTTTTCAGACTAACAAGCAGCTACCAGATTCCTGATTTATTCTCACCCTAAATTCAACATGTCTCTCCTTTAATTATGACAGATACAGAGAGTTAGGGAGAGAGGCGTGGGGTGGGGGAAATCTTTGTGCAATGAGATATTCTGGAATAATAAAGTAATAATATAGCAACTTCTCTTTCATAATTCTTATTGCTTTTCAAAACTGTGAAAGAATGTCAGTGAAGTGCAATTCTGCTTAATACCCACGCAATCAGATTCACCATGTCTTAGTTACTAAGCTTCTATCAGCAAGCTCCATGGTTCTTCCCTCAAAATTTTTATATTTATTTTTGACATCTTGAAGAGGGAGATAATTAGGGTAATTCCAAGTTTGAAATTGCTGCATCTGTAATAACATGCATTTTCTCACCTTGTATTATTGTAGCTTGTTGAGAGGAGAGATAGGCAGAATGATACGTATGGTCTTCACACTGTTCAGTGCAAAGTCAAATGGAAAATAGAAAATTTTTAACAATGGCCGTTTAAAGGGGGGAAAAAGCCACAGAATTTATGGAAAAATGTTCGCAAATAACTTTCTGACTGCAACTACACTGTTTTAATACTGAGTTTGACTAAATGAAAATTTACTTTCCTCTTAAAATAAGTTTTTAGAAAAGAAGCCTAAGGAAGATGCTGGAATAAACTCTCCTAAACTCTTTGATCAGTGCCCATGAGGACCAGATTTGATAAGAGTCTAAATTTGGTGAACCACAGTTTATCTTCCTTCAATGTACTATGTTCCCTCGCCACTTTGTGGTTCACCTTTTACAGACTCGGTGCATCGCTGGTTTTTATAAAAAAATAAAAAATAGCAGTTTTCCTCAGACAGGTTCCCCCCCTCTCCTTTCCCCGACCCCCGCTTGGAGGTGAAGCTTTGTCAGAGCCGTTCCATTGTGACCGATTCCGGTCCCAGCAGATGGGCAGCACACTCTTTTGACGTCCCTCTTGTTGTGTCCAGAGGACAGTTAGGATAAGTAGCCACTTCCACTCAGGGAGGAATTAAAAGGCCCCAACCACAACCTGGAATAAGCGGGGCAGGGCGGGAGGCCATCACCCGGTGTCCCCTTGGGGAGCTATGCCACCCTGCCTCCCCGCCCCGCCCCTCCCTGCAGCAGAGGCCACCTTTTCCCCCAGCCCGCCATCTGGCCGGCCCTCCCTGAACACCAAGTTTAGAAACCAGGGGCCTTCTTCGGTTGCTGCTGTTGGGCTCCCGAGCTGCTCTGGTGGGCCTCCGGGGAGCGTAAAGGCCCCGCCCCTGCCCATTGCCTGCAAAATGCCCCTCCGTAAAATAGATTAGGCAGCAATTGTGCCGAGCCTTCTTCCCTCCTCCCTCTTTTACTGGGCTGTCCTGATTTCCTTGTGCGTTTTGCAATCCCCTCACCTGCTCTGAAGTGGACTCTGACCTCTGGGATGTCTCTCTCTCACCACCAACCTGTCTCCTCCCCTTCTCTCCTGGTTTAAGGCATAGGTAAAAAGGAGCGCTGAGTGAAGGGCGGGCGGCAGAGGGGCAAGTGGCGTTGGTGGAGGGGGTCGCCGTGCTTTTTACGGTTTTTTACATTATATTTACGTTGTAAATATAGTGTCCCTACTTCTTCAGATATTCGTTTGTCGCAGGCAGTCCCCGTTATAAAAGCCCATAGAACAAAACAGTGCAATCAAACCAACATGCATACCAATCAAACAGTTCAGCCGTGACATATGTAAGTATTCACAGCCCCCAGGCCTGCCGGCAAAGCCAGATCTTCACAGTCTTTTGGAAGGACAGTAGGTAGGAGCAGTATGGACATTGGAGAGGGGGAGTTGGTTCCATAGAGCTGGGGCAACCACATATAAAGCCCTCCCCAACGGTCCCGACAACCTGCATTGCTTAGTCAATGGGGCCTGGAGAAGGCCAACCCTGTGTGATCTTATTGGTCTCTGTAAGGTTTGTTATGCTGTGAAGAGTAAATGAGAATGGTAGCCCAAATCATCAGGCAGTGGGTTGCCTAACCTTGGTTTAAATTGATTCATTGATCTCTTCTGAACCTTTGCTTCCATTAATGTGAAAATGATTTTTTTTTTATTTTAAAAAACCCATTTTCTATTCAGATAAGAAAGAGCAGCTATGTATTATTTCATGTTAAACAGGCCCTCAAAAAGGCAATTCATATAATATCTTTTATAATTTACATTCCAGAAGTTTTATCTTCTTTTTTGCCATATTTATAATAGAATTCCAGATAATTGATCCAATTAAAGGGATGTCAAACAAGTCTGTCTCTTAAATCAGAGATAAGCATTAATAGTAATACTGTAGTATTAAGGATCTTTGGGAGCAGGGCAACATACAAATTTAATAATAACATTTATAAAATAAAATAAGAGTCTGGTACAAAATATTTTTTCCATTGACATCCAAATACTTTTTAATTTCAGGAAGTTCTTGTCCTATGAATTGCTCTTTAGTGGCTGATAAATATATTGGTGGATTTTATGAATCTCCTGTTATAAAATATTGTTTATATTTTGAAAAAGATTACACTATTATTTTGATTGTGTTTTTAATTAATTTTGTAACTTTGGCACAAATATGAAAGGTTTCATGTTATGGAAAACACAAGATGATGATTTTTTTTTTGGGTTACATTGTGCTGGATTACAGGAGTTCCCTTAAATCTTGTGCTCCAAAATTTCAATCAACATGTAAGGGAAATAACATTGATTAAAACTTCCCACTCAAAGGTTAAAAGTTCTTACTAATAGCAATAAGGTAATGATACAAAAATAATACCATACATGTATGCTGATCCTACAAACACTGCTGTTGTGCATTTGCAACTCCTGATATCTGAAACAATAAGATTAAAAGAATTCTGTTTTGCTTGGGAATGGATGCCTCAATTATTTTTTTCAGTGCTATTCCAAAACTGTTCTGTCAGAGATTATCACAATGAACTCCGACTGAAACCCATGCAATATTTTAGGTTTATTGCACCAATGATGTGCTATTTTGGTATTGCTATTATAATTCAGCCAAGTAAAACTAGTAAAACTACTAAAATAATAAAATTAACTTTAAATTATTTTTTTACTGTTTTAATTCATTTTCATGGTATCATTGAGGCCCTGTATACTGCACGAGTCAAAAAGAGGGCGGTGAAAATATTTACAGACCCCCTCACATTCTGGACACAAATTATTTCAATTCCTACCCTCAAAACACGCTATAGAGCACTGCACACCAGAACAACTAGACACTAGGACAGCTTTTCCCCGAACGCCATCACTCTGCTAAACAAATATTTCCCTCCACACTGTCAAACTATTCACTAAGTCTGCACTACTATTAATCTCATCGTTCCCATCACCTATCTCCTCCCACAAATAACTGTAACTTCGTTGCTTGTAACCTTACGATTTATATTAACTGGTTCCTAATATGATTTGATTGCTTATTTGTACCCAAAATATCATTAAGTGTTGTATCTTGTGATCAGGGGCGGGCTACCAATCCCAGCCCTGCCGGAACGCGCCGGGAGCTCGCGTGAAGATATGCATGTGTGCAATTTCTGGGGAAATTGGAGAGAAGAGTTGCCGGTCGTGAGCGACCGGCAAAACAAGGTAAGAGCTTCCAGCACTTGCTGCACCATTCACCCTTGCTCGCCCCGCTGTTTGCCCTGCCATGCCGCTCGCCCTCACCTCTGCTTACCTGGATCACCTCCTGCAGGGGCCATAGCACAGGGAGCAGGCTGGGTGGCCCCAATTCTGGCTGCGCGGCCTGTTCTGTGCTCTCCCATGCTGCAGGCATCTCTCCTGCAGCCCGGGAGATGAAAAAGCAGGCCACGCAGCCGGAGCTTGGGCAGGCTGCTTTTGCTGTCGGCCCCAGCTGCTGCTCTAGGTGTGGCAGCGAGATTCGGCGACTGTGCATGTGCAGCAGCTGAAATCTCTTTCTGACATCAAAAATTGCTGGTTTCTTTGCTTCCGCACATGTGCAGCAGCAAAACCCCGGTAATTTTTACCAGAATCGCGCTGGTTGCATATGCACATGTGCATGCCGTACAACAATAGAGCGAGCCTATGCGCTCCATTTCCATCAATGGAATGGCATTCCCATCATTTTGCTTTGTAGCCCACCTGTGCTTATGATTCTTGACGAACATACCTTTTCTTTTGTGTACACTGAGAGCATATGCACCAAGATAAATTCCTTGTGTGTCCAATCACATTTGGTCAATAAAAAATTCTATTCTATTCTATTCTATTCCATTCCATTCTATTGTATTTTTTTTGCAGAAAAATGTGTATTATATGTATATTATATTATTTTGTAATATAATAAACATTATACAGTATACATATTGCAGAAATTAGTAAATACTGGTATGCAAATAGAGTAACCAGAGAGATCTGTAACAGGATCGAAACAACAAAAGTAAATGCCAGCTGTCCCCAAAGGCAGAAGTATATGCATTTGTGTGTCTATTGCTTGGGAACTGTGGCATAAGGTTTTTTGAAAACCCCATTCCTTTGAAAATCATCTCTCCCTGATGTATACTTTCCCTGCAAGGAAAAGCCACTTAATGAGGCTTATTTTCATTTTTTAAAAAGGAGCATTATATAGGGCTGAAGCCTTGATCTGAATTCCCCTGCCTGCCTTGTCTGCTTGTATATATATGTATTTCAAATAGAAGATTCCGTCCATATGACAACATAACAACGAAATGATTAGAATAAATCAGCAGTAAAGAGTTGCAAAAAACCACCAGGTCAGAGCCAAAAATCAAGCAGCCCTAACTTTTGAAAGCTCTGCTGAAAGCATCGTAATTTTAGAAAATGGTTTCACGATTTGTTCTTGAAATAAACTATTTTACAAGCAGGGCCTTGTAGTTCTTACTTCATGTGTAAGGTACACACTAATATCCTGTGGGCAGAGTATTAACCATAGGTCTGAATTACTGAGGAAACTCCTCCAAGGAAATCAGTATGGATCAGTTCTTCCGTCTGTAAAACTGTCATAATGATTTCTTATTAACTTAGGACTTGGACTCCCAAGCCATTGCAGCCAAACCCTCAGAAGAAGAAGAGGATAAGGAAACTGTAGCTTTCTGATGAAGAGAAAGCTTCAAACCACATTTTATTTTTAGGCTTTTGCTCTATCAAAGATTATTTTATTTATTTATCCAATTATTTATCCAGAACTGCAGAAAGAACAATTGCGGCCAACTTGCCTTTCATCGAGGTCCAGGTCCAGTCTCACGCGGCCACCTCCCACCTGTGGTGCAAGCAGAAGGCATGGCAGCATTTATGCTTCTGGCAGCCCCCATTCGCCTAGCTACCCAGCCTGAGGCAGGGGGCAACCCAGGAAGAAGAGCGCAGGAAACATGAAGCAAAAAGCGACACTGGTAAGGTTGTAAGTGAAGGACTTAACAGTTCACTTGAACGATGATGATCGTTCAAGCCACTCCCACCTGGACGCATGGCCGGCAAGCCACTCCTACCCAGTCACATGACCATCAAGCCACACCCACAAAATAAGTCATACTCACAGTATGGCAGTAAAAATTTTGGCTGCCCATTACTGCCTATGAGAATGCAATTCAAAGTGTTGGTTATGACGTATAAAGACCTACATGGCATAGGACCAAACTATCTCTGAGACCACCTTCTGTCGCACAAATCCCAGTGACCGGTGAGGTCCCACAGAGTTGGTCTCCTTAGGGTCCCGTCGACCAAACAATGTCAGCTGGCGGGACCTAGGGGAAGAGCCTTCTCTGTGGGAGCCCCAGCCCTCTGGAATCAGCTCCTCCCGGAGATTTGCACTGCCCCCACCCTCCTCGCCTTCTGAAAGAGTTTAAAAACTCATCTTTGCCGCCAGGCTTGGGGCTTTTAGATCTTCCCCCTGACCAATGGATGTTTTCAGTATTATTGTTGAATGATTGGTTTTATAGGTCTTATAATAATAATAATAATAATAATAATAATAATAATAATAATAATAATTTATTAGATTTGTATGCCACCCCTCTCCGAAGACTCGGGGCGGCTCACAACACTAATTGAATTTAATGGTTGTTTTAATATATTATTAATTAGATTCATATTATTGTTCTGTTTTTGTAGTTGCTGTGAGCCGCCCTGAGTCTTCAGAGAGGGGCGGCATACAAATCCAATTATTTATTTATTTATTTATTTATTCATTTATTCATTCATTCATTCATTCATTCATGCATGCATTCATTCATTCATTCATTCATTCATTCATTCATTCATTCATTCATTTATTTATTTATTTATATGATTTGTATGCCGCCCCTCTCCGAAGACTCAGGACGGCTCACAACAGTAATAAAAACAATATAGTACTGGAACAAATCTAATATTAAAAAACATATAAAACCCTATCATTATTTAAAAAACCACATTCATACCAACCATAAAACAAAGTATAAAAAAGCCTGGGGGAAAGGTGTCTGAACTCCCCCATGCGAGTGAGTCTTGAGTAGTTTAAATAAATAAATAAATAAATAAATAAATAAATAAATAAATAAATAAATAAATAAATAAATAAATAAATGCACGGGGGGCAGCATGGGGGTGCTAGCAGACCCACAAACCAAACTTTTTTGACATCACCGCCCTAAGGTGCCTCTGGAGAGCCTTTAGGCTACAGCTCCTGCCATCCCCATCCCGCAACACTGCATCTGGAATTAGGCTGGCAAAAGGACAATGGGAGTGGTCATCCAGTGTATCTGGAGAGCATAAGTTTACGTAGCCAACTGACTCCTCATCTGGTCAAAAGACTCTGGATTAACTTCTCTTAGCACGAAACACTAAATCATGGTAAGTAATGCATGTGGAACCGAAAACAAAGAGTGAGAAAAATCACTTTCGGGGTTTCCCCCCCCTCCTCCAGACAATCAGTTAGATGAAAATGACAGGATCAGGGCGCTCCTTGGGGACCCGCAAGAGAATTAATGACTTCATGGGGGTTACCTCAGTGTATTGGCTCCTCTCAGCTGGTCGTTAATCATACGCAAATGCCTCGAGTGCTGCTTATTCTGACTTGAACATTTGAAAGCAACCTTAGTCCAGGGAACATCTTCTTCACCCGTGTTACCCTGATGAAATGTGAGTAGTTACATCAATATTATAGATAAAACGACTAGATGCGTTGGGGCAGAGCCTCACTGCCCATATTTGGGGGAGGGGATCAAGTACGCTAAAGGCTGAACACATTAAAAGCATGTTTGATGGTGAAGGATGGCAGGCTGATGAGACAAAGGAAATTTAAATTTTTCACGGTTCTGGTATATTTGGAATATTGTGGTGACCTCTGGTTTTTTTTTTTTAAAAAAAAAGAATGCTGCAGTTCTTAATTAGTGCGACTTCTTAGTGCTTGGCCTGCTGTGCAAATTATTGATAGCGCAAGACGCATCACAAGTTCATGAGGGCCTATCTCTGTGTCATTCACAATTGGGCCTGTGACTTTTTGTCTGGTTACT
>NC_091952.1:180726136-180826136 GCF_031021105.1 Erythrolamprus reginae | reverse complement strand
ATCGAAGAACTTTCACGGGCAGTCTCGGAACGCATCCCTTGCGAAAATCGAGGGAACACTGTATTTCTAATCAGCGTAGACAAGACTTGTGTAGTGATTTCATCCATTATTATAAGTGTTTCCTCTTGTCTTATTAAAATTTGTGAAGGGTACAAGGGTAGTGACCTGAGATGTCACACTGACAAGTCATTTCTGTTCCTCTTATTTGGGGCAGTCTATGCATGGAAAAATTACTTCATTCAACATAGAGAATCCTCCTGTTCAGGGAGGCTCCTTGCTATTATACAGTAACTTAGTGCTTGTATAATCAGCAATTTAAATCTTTCAAAGATGTCTCCTAATTTCAGAAATTTAACTCTTAACTTTGGGAGACATGTGAGTGAGAAGGCTTCTCCTGTATTGGGAGAATGAGAATGCTTGGAGAGAATAACTGTATTTCTGTGAAAATAGTTAAGGGAATGTGCTTGCAGATTAGGGAATTATATATATTGTGGCGTCCCACAAGGCAGTGTTTTAGGACCTACTCTCTTTATACTCTACATAAACGATCTCTGTGACAATATCACAAGTGTTAAATCCTGTAAATTCTGTAATGTAATGTTCTATATTGTTCTGTATCTGGGGTAACTTGTTAAACAAGAGTTGTTAAGCAGAATTGAAAGAAACCATAGGCATTGTTTACCTGCTTCCTATTGGTTGCTGTAGAGGGCGCCAAAATGGAAGAGCTGTCAGCCGCCGGCTATTGCTGAGGGAAAGTCTTTAAATAGCAGCGCTACTTGTCTTACGCGCTTCTTCTGTTAACTCGCGTATACAGTGAAAGTGTTTATCCGCTCGCACAGAGCCTGTAGAGAATAAAAGGATTTAAATTGGAGACCGTGTTTCTCGGTTATTACATTGGCGACGAGGGTCTTAGCGGTGATTTTTTTTTAAGGAAAAAATCAACATGTCGACCCTTCACTAAAGCCAGATGGATCGCTTCGAGTTTGTGCGGATTATAAATCTACTATTAATAAGGCACTACAGCACAACTCCTATCCCATTCCAGTAGTGCAACAGCTGTTACACACATTAGGTTCTGGGAAAATCTTCGCGAGGCTGGACCTTGCCCAGGCATACCAGCAATTAACAGTAGACGAGGCCACTGCCTTATCGCAGACTATTGTAACGCACAGGGGTGCTTTCAAATGTACGCGCCTACAATTCGGAGTGAGTGTTGCTCCTGGTATATTCCAGCGGTTAATGGAGCGATTATTGGGGGGCCTTGATGGGGTGGTCCCTTATTTTGACGACATTTTGATTTGTGGTGACAACTCGACCCAGCTGCATACTCGAATTAGACAGGTGCTCACGAGATTGAGAGACAAGGGTTTGCGGCTGAAACCAGAAAAATGTGTGTGGGGAACCCCATCAGTCGAATTCTTGGGATTTCGTATAGATGCTGAAGGCATTCACCCCACAGAAGAAAAAGTTAGAGCCATTAAAGAAGCGCCTGCCCCAACTTGTAAAGCGGAGCTGCAAGCCTTTTTGGGGCTATTAAATTTTTATGCTGTTTTCCTAAGACAGAAAGCCTCCGCAGCTGAACCGCTACATAGGCTCCTCCACAAAGGGACAGATTGGCACTGGGGTGAGAAGGAGCAAAGGGCGTTTAACACTGTTAAGGATCTTTTGTCGTCCCATAGCTTAGTGGTGCAATACAGCTCAACACTTCCCGTGAGGCTCACATGCGACGCTTCTCCGTACGGGGTGGGCGGGGTATTAGCCCATATTTTTCCTAATGGTCAGGAAGCGCCAATTGCCTATTTTTCGAGAACGCTATCTGGGGCTGAGCGCAATTACGCGCAGATTGACAAGGAAGCTTTGGCATTGGTAGCCGGGGTGAAAAAATTTCACCATTATTTGTTAGGGAGACCTTTCCAATTAGTAACAGACCACAAGCCTCTCTTGGGTCTGCTGGCCACAGGACGGCCGACTCCTCCCTTCATGTCTCCCCGTATGTCCAGGTGGGCTATTTTTTTAGCTGCATATGACTACAGACTCATTCATAAAGGGGGATCTACTATTAATCACGCAGACGGCCTTAGTCGCTGTCCATTGGGACAGAGAGTAGAAGACCCAGCTCCAGCATCAGAGGTGCTCCTTATTGAATTAGATAAGACTCCTGTGGTCACTGCCAGAGAGGTGGCATTGGAAACCAGGCGGGATAAGATTTTGAGCAGGATTTTAAATTACATTCTAAAAGGCTGGCCAGCAAATGGGGACGATCCCTTAGTAGGTGAATTCAAAACAAAGCGGCTAGAACTATCAGTTATGCATGATTGCATACTCTGGGGGGAGAGGGTGGTTATTCCCACTGCCCTGAGACCGCGGGTTATGAAAATGCTGCATGAGGGACACCCAGGGTGGTGAGGATGAAAGCATTGGCAAGGGGATATTTGTGGTGGCCTGGCTTGGATAAAGAGATAGAGAACTGGGTGGCAACATGTGGCCAGTGCCAAGAAACGCGGCCAGACCCGCCTAAAACCACCCCTGCACAGTGGGACAGTCCCCAAGGGCCATGGTCTAGGGTGCACATTGATTTGGCCGGACCAGTGGGGAATAATATGTTTTTAATCGTGATTGATGCGTACTCAAGATGGCTTGAAATAGTGTTATTAACATCTACCACATCATCAGCAGTAATACATGTATTAAGAAAGTTATTCACAACGCATGGGTGCCCAGACATATTAGTCTCAGACAATGGGCCCCAATTTACATCTAAACAGTTTGAAGTGTTCCTAGCTGATCTTGGAGTCCGACATGCACTCACATCGCCCCACGCAGCGTGGTCTAATGGAGCAGCAGAACGTTATGTTCGCGTGGCCAAAGAGGCCATTAAGAGGTCAGCTCCAGGTGACATCCAGGAAAGATTAGACACGTTCTTGCTGACCCAACACATAACACCTAGTCTGACTACTGGGAAAAGCCCTGCTGAGTTGTTAATGGGGAGAAGGTTAAGATCCCCCCTTGATAGGCTGCACCCCTCCTACATCAAATTAAAACCGGACAATGTGCTAATGCCTGAGCGTGCAGTGGCTGTGGGACAAAAGGTATATGTTAAAAATTTTGATGCGGGAAAGCATTGGGAAAGTGGCATTGTGCAAGATCAAACAGGTCCCAAAACATATATGGTCAAATTACTAGATGGCCGCCTCTGGAAGAGGCACATTGACCACATTAGGGGAAGAGTGGAAAAAGCCGAGAGTGAAGGACATAAAGATAACACTCATCCCCTCCCCACAGGGAATTTCGCAAGGGCTAACAGGAACCCGGAACCAGTTGATTGGGACTTACCTGGGGGAAATAGCCATTCCAGCGCTGCCTCTGCTCTGCCATCTCCTGGTCATGGAAGCAATGCGTCTGCGGGACGAGAGGAACCATCTTCGTCGGTGGACACACAAGTCATGAGCGACCCTAGACGGTCAGATCGGACCTCACGAAGACCCCCTCACTTGGAAGACTTCGTTACTTATTTGTCCGAATAACTACCTGTAAAATCATCCAGAAGGGGGAGGGGTGTTAAATCCTGTAAATTCTGTAATGTTCTATATTGTTCTGTATCTGGGGTAACTTGTTAAACAAGAGTTGTTAAGCAGAATTGAAAGAAACCATAGGCATTGTTTACCTGCTTCCTATTGGTTGCTGTAGAGGGCGCCAAAATGGAAGAGCTGTCAGCCGCCGGCTGTTGCTGAGGGAAAGTCTTTAAATAGCAGCGCTACTTGTCTTACGCGCTTCTTCTGTTAACTCGCGTATACAGTGAAAGTGTTTATCCGCTCGCACAGAGCCTGTAGAGAATAAAAGGATTTAAATTGGAGACCGTGTTTCTCGGTTATTACAACAAGCAATTGTGTTCTCTTTGCTGATGATGTTAAACTATTTAATACCTCTGACAATACTTCTACCCTTCAAAAGGACCTTTACCATGTAGCTGAATGATCTAACAAGTGGAAACTTCAAATCTCTACCAACAAATGCTCCGTCCTACACATTGGTAAAAAGAATCCGAATACTAAATACATACTTGGTAAAACTGAACTCACAGAGGACCCTCACTCAGTCAAAGACCTTGGAGTACTCATTTCCAATGACCTAAGTGCTAGAGCCCAATGTAACAGCATTGCCAAAAAAGCATTAAGAATTAAAAACTTAATCTTACGTAGCTTCTTCTCTAGAAACACTGATTTATTAACCAGAGTATACAAAACATTTGTCAGACCAATTCTAGAATACAACTCACCTGTATGGAATCCACACTGCATATCAGACATTAATACAATTGAAGAAGCCCAGAAATACTACACAAGAAGAGTATTCCACTCCTCCTCACGCGACAAATTACCTTACTCCTCCAGACTTCAAATACTACATCTAGAAAATTTACAACTACGTTGTCTCCGAACTGTTTAACTGTTGTTCATAAAATCATACATCATAATGTACTCCTTGTCAGTGACTACTTCACCTTTAACAACAACAACACAAGAGCACGTAACTGAATGAAAATCGCTCCAAACTTGACTGCAGAAAATACGATTTCAGCAATAGAGTGGTAACTGCCTGGAACTCATTACCTGACTCTGTTGTTGCTTCCCCCAACCCCAAAATCTCCAACCTTACACCTACTTCTCCCACTCTTTTCTCCATCCCTGTTTTTGGCTCTTTCGGAAGCATAATGGGGCCAGCAGGGTAGCTCTCCTAACAGACCCCTCCATCAGCAGTTCCCTATGGCACTTAACAAAAGAGGATTTCTGCTGATGGATGTAATTTATGCCTCATCCAATCACTCTCAGCTTATGCATCTTTAAATTAGCATGGGGCTGTTAATTGGATTGGAGAATTGTAAGAAACAAGTAAAATATGATGAAGCTGCCGGGAGACCTACTTGCCCTGTAAAGTCAGATTACAACAAAAAGAAGGGTGTGTGTGTGTAGCTTGACAACATAATAAAAACAATGGTTAGTTCCCAATGGAATATAGAAATGAATTCACAGTGTCAAACACTGTCAGGACAACAAACTCTCCCTCTCTCTCACACTGTGTGTGTGTGTGAGTGCGTGTGTAGTAAATCAACCGATGGGCTATTGTGGGAACATATATTGAATTACAGACCATTTATTCATTGAGGGCGTATCCATTATTTTTCCTCAGCTGTGTTATGATTACTGCATCCAAAAAAAAGGAAATCTGAACAGGAGATGAAGGATTTAGGAGGACGGTTGTATCTGTACTTAATATAGACCTCAAATAATGTAAACAAGAAATTCATAACAGATCATGGTAAATGGTTGCAAAAACTGGCACAGATGAAAAAATCCCTTTGCAACATTTAACCAATGGCCTAAAATGGGGCTGGGGGTTGGTTATTAATTTAAAAAACTTGACTCACAACCTAAATAAACTACAGTAGCTGGATTAAAGTCAATTTAGATGGGGAGGAAATTGGTTTAAATAGAAAGCATTCCTGATGAATGGGATTGGCTAAAAATTTGGCTTCCCACTTTTTTACATTGTTTAATTCATCAGTTTACAAAACAAAAGCAAAAAAAAAGAGCATTGAAGTGATGGGGTAGTCTGGATCTATGGCATATGTAAATTATATGGACATTACATATACACACACAGAGCGAGCGAGCGAGCGAGAGAACACTTTCTTTGGAGGTTAAAGCTAGTTATTTGTCACAATTTGTGTGTCTTGTTGACCGTTATTGTGTCCTTGTGTCATTGGCAGTTTATGTTCAATCTTTGACAGTTTATGTTTTTAATTGATTGTAGCTCTCCATAACATCTATGGATAATAAGTAGTTCTACTGATGCAGGATAAGTTAAAATATTTTAATAAACAAAATGCTTTCATTTGATAAAATCAAATAATCCAATTGGTGCTTACTAGTTCTCTCTAAAAGGCTAGCAATGGCTAAAAGTTAGAATTTATTATTCCCTTCTATCATTAATTTATACTCCACTTGCCCTCAAAAGAATTTGGACAATTCATAAACACACTCAGATAAAACAATACCAGGATTATCGTAAAGTTTCAAATTCAAAGAAATTACCGGCTAGCATGAAATTAACAATCATCCTATTTCAAATTTTACATCATGTGTTTTGTAATATGATAATTGCAGTTGTCAAAAATGTCATGGTACTTTATTCTATTTATATCTTACATTATACAATATTAATACTGTATTATGTAATTTTATATAAAAAAAATTGGGGCCTTCAGGTCGTTGTTCATTCCTGACTACTCCCTGTATTAACTTATATAGTTTTCTTGGCAGCATTGTTTGGAAGTATCTTGTCACTGTCTTCTTCTTAGGACTGAAAAAGTATGATGAATCCGAAATCACTCAGCTAATTTTGTGTCTAAGACAAGGCTAGGATGCATAGTCCTCTGGTTTCTAGCCTGGCATCTTAACCCCTACAATAAATTGGCTCTTTTAGAACATTAAAATGTAATCTTACATTCATATAATATGGCTGGCCTTGACTTGAGACTGTCATTCAGCAAACCTTCAAAATTATGAGTCCTTCCAAAGGACGTATGGGCTGGTTCTGAAATTCTGGCGGCCACATCCCCTGGTCATGTGACCGTACGTTGGGCCCTTGGCAATCGACCAGCATTTATAGCTATTTTCAGTGTTCTGTGGTCAGAGCTGGAGGTCTTTTGTCTTGTAGATAGGTCAAACCAGTCTTGTAGATAGGTCAACCCACTCTCAACGGGCACCCAAATATCTTTTGGCATACAAATCTAAATAATAAATAAATAAATAAATAAATAAATCTACTTGGGGCAGGGATCTGGGTTTCCGTGTTTCTGTTTCCTTTAAGATTTTTATTTCTCTTTTAGGGGAAATATTTTATCCTGCCTTTTTAATATCTGCTAAAACATTTCATTCTTCTAGGATGCTAACTTTCTACGCTGTCACGAACGAACCTAACAATGTTTGGTGAAAAATTTAGATCAGATTTCTTTAGTTTCAAGTTTCAAGTTTCAAGTTTTATTGGATTTATATGCCGCCCCTCTCCGAAAACTCGGGGCGGCTAACAGCAATCATAGACAGTATACAATAATAATCCAATACTAAAAGCAAATTAAAACCCCTTAATATACAAAACCAAACACACATACAAACATACCATGCATACCATTGTAATGGCCTAGGGGGAGAAGAAATCTTAATTCCCCCATGCCTGGCGGCAGAGGTGGGTTTTAAGTAGCTTACGAAAGGCAAGGAGGGTGGGGGCAATTCTAATCTCTGGGGGGAGTTGGTTCCAGAGGGCCGGGGCCACCACAGAGAAGGCTCTTCCCCTGGGTCCTGCCAAGTGGCATTGTTTAGTTGACGGGACCCGGAGAAGACCCACTCTGTGGGACCTAACTGGTCGCTGGGATTCACTTGATATCCTCAAGGATACACGGTTTTTTTGGGGGGGAGGGATTATGGCACTAGAAACCTAAACGATATGGAAGGCATTAAATTGCTAAATAATTTACCTGAAGTGGAAACTCATATTGAAAAAACCTACCGATATATTATTACAGTATTTACAATTTGCAACAGGCAGCATTTTGTAATAGTCAGTGGTGGGTATGCATGAAACCAAGCCAAACGCTCAATATTCATTAAATTTATAATCCAACAAAAAGAGAAAGAGGGGTAGCTTTTAGCTACTTCGTTTCAACTTTTCAAATGAAATGTAAGCAGACTTCAAACAGTGTTTAAAGTGGACAATATTATTTTCTCAGCAAGGAAGGGGAAGGGTGAACAAGTATTAACGCACATCATTCTTAAAATAATTGCAGACTTGACTTTCTAAATTAGTTTCCCAAAGAAAATGTGGCAGACTAGGGTTTATTAATTAGAGAAGAACCAAGATTATAACATCCAATTCTAGTCTACCAGGAGTCACAACTAATAAAATGAAATTCGGCTTTCTTAATCTTTTATAGGTAACATCCTCCCCAATTCTGTATTTTCTGCATTTATGGGTAAAAAAAACCCCTCTTGTTATTTTTGTGTCTATACTTTATGTCTTATAGCAGGCAGTCCATTTGCCCTAATTTACCAGAGGCATTCTATTTGAAGACCTATCTACATTAAGTCTGTGTTAAGATGAGCTAAATCGAAGTATTAAATAATATGTGGCAAGCATATGGACTCCCATTTCAGACTGGGAGTATCAAATGTAGTTTGGAAAGGCTTAATCTTCCTCCTTTCATAATAATAATAATAATAATAATAATAATAATAATAATAATAATTTATTAGATTTGTATTCCGCCCCTCTCCGGAGACTTGGGGCAATTCACAACAATAGTAAAAAACAATATTATGGCAGAACAAATCTAATATTAAAAAGAAGTATATAAAAACCCTATCATATTTAAAAAACCAAACAACACATACATACTACACATAAATATAAAAAGCCTGGGGGAAGGTGTCTCAGCTCCCCCATGCCTGGTAGTAAAGGTAGGTCTTGAGTAATTTACGAAAGACAAGGAGGGTGGGGGCAGTTCTAATCTCCGGGGGAGTTGATTCCAGAGGGCCAGGGCTGCCACAGAGAAGGCTCTTCCCCTGGGGCCCGTCAAATGACATTGTTTAGTCAACGGGACCCAGAGAAGGCCCACTCTGTGGGACCTTATCAGTTGCTGGGATTCGTGCAGTAGCAGGCGGTTCCGGATGTACTCTGGTCCAATGCCATGAAGGGCTTTAAAGGTCATATGTTTCAGTCTTCCAACACCATTTTGAAAAAAGAAAGAATAAATTATCTTTTTTACTTTTCATTTGTGTGTACCCAAGGAAGGCAGATGGGACATTAAAAAACTGAAGTAGGTTGGAGAGAAGAGGTTTAATTCCCACCAAACTGTACATAGTAGCACAAATCTGAGTCAAAAAATGTCATGGTATAGTAAAGGGCTTTTTTTTTAAGGTTAAAGAGCTTATGTACATCGTTTATAAGTAATGTTAATATACCATGATGTAATAAGGAGGGAGCAACAAGGTCCTCGGAGAGGGGCGGCATACAAATCTAATTAATAAATAAATATTGGTCCATCAGTAAACTTTCCTTCCTTCCTTCCTTCCTTCCTTCCTTCCTTCCTTCCTTCCTTCCTTCCTTCCTTCCTTCCTTCCTTCCTTCCTTCCCTCCCTCCCTCCCTCCCTCCCTCCCTCCCACCTTCTCTGACTAAATATGTACATTTATAGGAAAAGCTATCTGGTTGTATTAGAGAGAAATACTTCATGGTAGCAAAAGGAGAAATATTGGTTCTTTGTACAGAATTTGTGAAAGTTCTATTGTACAGTTAGTGAGCATACATATCTCATTTGAATTATGTTCACAGATAGCAAATATTATTTATTTATCTCTCTTCATGCTTAAATTATAGCACAAAATTGGTCAAACCTTTCGGTTTTTAATATTTTGGCACTTTAACTTGTCTTCTAGAGCCCATCCTAGACCTTCTTTCTTACCAACATATCAAACTTAATTATTAAATATTAACCCTTTTCTGACCATCTTGATACAGCTCTTCCCTAAATTCCCTTCTGAAGAGTTTATCCATTCAAAACGAGCAACTACTGAGAAGTATTAATTGCTAAACAGAGAGACATTCTCATTTCATATAGATTTTCTAAAATTGAACAAAAAATGACAAAGAATTATTTCAGAAAGGTTCTTTTTTGCAACATTTTCTTTTTTGTTGTATTTTATTCTTAAAAAATTAAGTTTAATATAAAAGAGAATATCAAAGGTTATTATTTTTTCTTAAAGTGATATTTCAATATTATGTTATTCCCTGTTGGTTAGAGATGCTGACGCTTGGAAGCAATCTTATATGAATTGTAAGTTGGAAAATACTGCTTTAATGTGTTAGTAAGTATACTTGAGCTGTGTTTTTCGTAAGACACTGAAAAACAAATTGACTTTAATGGCTGACTTCCAGAACCAATTTGTCAGACTGCAAAAGACTTACAACCCACAAACACCAAGAAGGAGATGGAAATAATGGCTAAATGCAGCTTTAAATATATTCTGCGTCTATGCCAATGTACAATTTTTGCGTGTCGACAAATCCTAGATCTCACATGAAAGACAATCCCAGACTAATGAAAGACAGTACATAAAAGGATGCTAGGCAGAGAAGCCATCCCTCATCACCTCGAGATTTGACTACTGTAATGCTCTCTACATGGGGCTACCTTTGAAAAGTGTTCGGAAACTTCAGATCGTGCAGAATGCAGCTGCGAGAGCAATCATGGGCTTTCCAAGATATGCCCATGTCACACCAACACTCCGCAGTCTGCATTGGTTGCCGATCAATTTCCGGTCACAATTCAAAGTGTTGGTTATGACCTATAAAGCCCTTCATGGCATCGGACCAGAATATCTCCGGGACCGCCTTCTGCTGCACGAATCCTAGCGACCGATTAGGTCCCACAGAGTTGGCCTTCTCCGGGTCCCGTCGACTAAACAATGTCATTTGGTGGGTCCCAGGGGAAGAGCCGTCTCTGTGGCAGCCCCAACCCTCTGGAACCAGCCCCTCCCTGAGATTAGAACTGCCCCCACCCTCCTTGCCTTTCGTAAACTCCTTAAAACCCACCTCTGTCGTCAGGCATGGGGGAACTGAGATAACTTCCCCAGGCCTATATTGTTTATGTATGGTATGTTGTGCGCATGTTTTTTAAATTATGGGTTTTTAGTTTTAATTATTAGATTTGTATTCTACATTGTTTTTTCTATTACTGTTGTGAGCCACCCCGAGTCTACGGAGAGGGGCGGCATACAAATTTAATAAATAATAAATAATAATAATTTTTAAACTTAAATTGAATGATGAGATCTTAAGTCTAGCTTAGCCTGTAGGCAAGATATTAAATTGAATACTCCTGCCATTTTAAAATTAAAACCTTAGGATTAGGCCTGTTCTCCCTACTGTTTTTCATACATAAGGAATTGTTGTGGTTCAGCCTGAGGCTGCTCAGGGACTGGCTGTGTCTCTGCTGGCTCCATGCCCGGAGGAGGATGACAGCGAAGAGGAGGGGGCTGACCAGTCGGACGGGGGAGAGGAAAGTCAGGAATGGGACGAAGGAGAACAGCATGAGAGCCCCGGGGGGGGGGGGGGGGGCTCTCCCCAGCTAGTAGCTTGGAGTCATTAGGTGATGAAGCACAAGCCGTCATTGACATGCGACAGAGACGTTCAGATCAAAGAAAGGAGCAATTAAAGAAGTATTATCAGCACTGAATTAGGAACAGCTGGGCTTGGGTGTGGTCCTCCTTAGCAGGGTTTAAAAGGCAGGCAAGCCCTTGAAGCCATGTGGAGTGTTATCAGTTGGAGTTACGGTGTCCTGCTTTGTTCTCGGCGTCTCTGTTCCTGGCTTGTGGCCCAGCAGTTTGGAAGACCCGTGGGAGGTGTAGGCCTCATCTTGGCAGCAAGAATCCTGTATTGCTGCATGGACTTTTGCCTTCGTGGATATATTTGAAGATACAGCGTTTTCCTGTTTGTAAGGACAATTTCTGTTACCTGTGTTTTTCTTGAATTTTATAATCTGCCTTTGCCTTTTACCGGTGTGTCTGGCTTCTCTTTTTGGGTTGGTCTTGGCTTCCGGAGTGACCCAGACAGAACAGGAATGTAGTACTATTTTTATATACCGGTATTCCAATTTGTTGTATTGTCTTAATCAGAGTAGCCTGGGCACAGATGTAGTTTTTGCTGAGAGATAGTCTTCATTAATCCCCCTGAATCAGAACAAAAGCAGGGGTCGGGCATGTAAGTAACCCACCCCAAGTGGTGCAAATCTTCTAGGGAAAGAAAGTCTGTGGATGCCCCATATAAATAACTACATTCTATTGTTCCTACTGAACAAGGAAGTCAGGTGATGATGCAAGCCAGAAGGATGCTTTGCAGCAAAGCCTGTTCATTTGTGACTTCTTCTCAGACACATCTTGTTAGCTCACAAGCGAATCAGGTCTGTCATGCAACTCATATTCTGTCACAGTTGAAGTGATTGATGTTAATGCTATTCTGAAGCTATTCACATAAAAAGGTCAACAGTGAAATCAGATCAGCCGGCATTAACATATTCTTTATGCGTTTCCTTCTCCAGAGTGAAGAGGCTTGTAACTCTGCATTTCCTCTGCTTTCTCATGTTCTGATGTGGTTGATTATATTAGAAGCTGCTGATGTTGCTGCTTATTCTTTTTTAAAAAAAAGATGAGGAATGTGTATTTTCTTAAAAGGATCAACAAGCTCTGAGGTGCCAAATATGTCCAGTTAGGATCTCATAAGACAGCTGTCTTCTTAGCAAGCAAGACAGTTACCATGACAACTACCAGACTTCACCCATCAATTGACAATTTGAAGAGGACTATGAAGGAATTTCAATTAGAGTTAGCACTAATATATTTAAAGAAGAGCCAACTTTTTTTTTTTTTTAAAAAGTAAAAGAATATTAACCCAAATCACATCGGGTTATTTCCCCACCTCCACCCCAAAAGAAAGTGCTAGTGGTATTTGAAAAAAGGCCAAGTGTTAAATGACAAAATTGGTTAAATAAAGGGGAGTTTTGAGGATCAGCTTTAGTGGAGGATGGTGGGCACAACCTCTTGGCCAAAATGGAAAATAAAGGCCTAGAATTTTAATAAGATGCTGAAGGAGTAGCATCTCATTTTATTATAACATGTCTCCCATTAAATGTTAATCAAGTGAAATGAGCATTAATCGAATGATAAATAAAATCTAAAAGTAACAAATAAACAATTATAAAATAGAGACTGCTATGCAGTAATGGGCGGCTGCCCCCACGGGGGCGGGGGGACACACAGTGGGGGTAGTAAGTTTATGCACTATTTATTTAATACTTAATAATTTTTATTGTCCTTCCTTCTCTAATACCTTAGTATGATCCCTAATTACTTTTAAAATAGGAAATAATTAAACAGTATGCTTTTACCCATAAATGCTTTAATCATTTTAATCATTATCTAGAACTGAACCTTTATAGCAATTAAAGAAAATTGAGCTACTTGCTTAATCTGTTATCTGAGTCTTCGGAGAGGGGCGGCATACAAATCTAATAAATTGAATTGAATTAATCTATTATCATACTGAACCTTGTGGATTCAGTACAAAGCCTTAAAATGTTACTGTGCTTCTCAACAAATAGTGCTGTCTATCATTTGTCGTTTTTGTGGCTATTCAAATAATGTGACTTTATCAACTGAAAAAGAGTCTAAGCACCTATTTGGAAATTTATCTTGGTCGGTAAGCCACTCTCACCCAATCACATGACCTTTAAGCCACCCTGGTTACACGATTGTCAAGCCACTCCTACCCGGTCACATGACCATCAAGCCACACGCACAGCATGGCAGTAAAAATGTTGGCAGCCCATCACTGCTGCTACGTCTTTCCAAAGACCCTAGTGACAGCAACGCAGGCTCCGGATTGGTCACTGAAAGGAGCTGCTGCCGAGCGGGAGAATCCTGGCTCCCCATTGGCAGCCGCTTCTGACAGCGCCATATAAAAGGCTGTTGGAAGTGGCTGCGATTGGATTCTGTGTTACGAGAGTTCCATTCTGGGTTTTTCCTGTTGATTCCTGTCAGTTGAATAAACGTTGGTTCCGTTGGCTTGGGTCCCCTCCTTGTTCCTCTCGCTGAACATAATAGAGACTATGTCACTATAGATACACAATATCACTAAAAATATAAGGGAGATCTAAATTGAAATTAAATGAAATTAAATTGAATGTAAATAGAAGAAGTCTAGTAAAAACAAAAATGACATTCACTTCAAATCAAAAGTAATAAGACTGCAAAAAGCTGTCACTATTCAGAAAAAGGTCTTAATTCATTAAGTAATTCTTTACAACCAGGAATGCAGTCTAAAGACATTTTACGACATACTTTGTGAAGGTTTCAAAGACCTTCTTTAAAAAAATTCAGCAGGGGTGTCTGGGCCTCAGATATAATGAAGAGAGGTATTTTGAGTTTTTGCAGGAATGCAAAACATTTTTATTATTCATTAAAACAGCCACTTCTTTTTTTCAAGCTTCTATTTCAAACCTGAAGATGTTGGGGATGCTTCAGTGATTTTTCGGGAAACGAGTTGCCTTTTTAAACAATGACTTGTGCACCTGCATGACAAAAATGTCATGGCTGCTTTAGTTTGCAGTAGAGAAGTGATGTTTTCACTTCATTTTTCAAGCATGCACAGTCTTACTGAGCAATGCCATCACTTGCTGGTACTTGATAATAATTCTCAGTTGAATCCTGATATGTCCAGTCAAAAAAAATTCTTTGGAAAGCATCTTTGGTGGAGTGACTTACCAAAGTGAATTTATTTTTCTGAGTTAAATTAACCTTAACACATCTCCTTATAAAGCAGCTTCATTCCCCACCCCCTCAGTAGAAATGATAGCTTAGTTTTTAAACTGTTTTTTAATATTAGATTTGTTTCCATCGTAACATTGTTATTATTGTTGTTGTGAGCCGCCCCGAGTCTTTGGAGAGGGGCGGCATACAAATCTAATAAATTATTATCATTAATTATTATTATTAGGTTCATTTCTTAGGTTGCACAGGTTTGCCTAGTGCACCAGTTGAGGCCTTATTTGGACAGGGAGTCATTGCTCACAGTCACTCATGCCCTCATCACCTTGAGGTTCGACTACTGCAACGCTCTCTACATGGGACTACATTTAAAGAGTGTTCGGAAACTTCAGATCGTGCAGAATGCGGCCGTGAGAGCTATTGTGGGGTTACCTAGATTCGCCCACGTCTCTCCAACATTCTGTGGCCTGCAATGGCTGCCAATTAGTTTCCAGTCGCAATTCAAAGTGTTGGTAATGACCTATAAAGCCCTACATGGCATTGGACCAGAATACCTCTGGAACCGTCTTCTGCTGCACGAATCCCAGAGGCCAATAAAGTCCCACAGAGTTGGCCTTCTCCGGGTCCCGTCAACTGAACAATGCCGTCTGGCGGGCCCCAGGGGAAGACCCTTCCCTGTGGCGGCCCGGCCCTCTGGAATCAACTCCCCCCAAGGGATTAGAACTGCCCCACCCTCCTTGTCTTTCGTAAATTGCTTAAGACCCACCTTTATTGCCAGGCATGGGAGAATTGAGATATCTCCCATAGGCTTATATAGTTTTATGTATGGTATGCATGTGTTGTATGGTTTTAATGATGGGTTTTTTTAGATGTTTTTTAAATATTAGATTTGTTACATTATTATATTGTTACTATTGCTGTTGTGAGCCACCCCGAGTCTGCAGAGAGGGGCGGCATACAAATCTAATAAATTATTACTATTATTAATTACTGTATTAGGAAAATAATTTGGGCTGATATATGTATTATATAAAAGTCATTTTATGCCATGGCTTGTTGCACAGTCAGTCAGATGTTCAAACTGGATTTGACATTTTTGTCTACCTATTTTGTCTACCAGAATAACTAGACACAAGAACATTTTTTGAACGCCATCACTCTGCTAAACAAATAATCCCCTCAACATTGTCAAACTATTTCATTGTTCCCACCTCCTCCCACAAATGACTGTATGAGTGTAGCTTTGTTGCTTGAATCCTTACAATTTATATTGACTGGTTCCTAATATGATTGGATTGTTTATTTGTACCTGGACTATCATTACAGTGGGGAAAAAAAGTATTTAGTCAGACACCAATTGTGCAAGTTTTCTCACTTAAAAAGATGAGAGAGGCCTGTAATTGACATCATAAGTAGACCTCAACTATGAGAGACAACATGAGAAAACAAGTCCAGAAAATCAGATTGTCTGATTTTTAATGAATTTATTTGCAAATTATGGTGGAAAATAAGTATGTGGTCAATAACAAAAGTTCATCTCAATACTTTGTTATGTATCCTTTGTTGGCAATGACAGAGGTCAAACATTTTCTGTAAGTCCTCACAAGGTTGACACACACTGTTGCTGGTATGTTGGCCCATTCCTCCACGCAGATCTCCTCAAAAACAGTGATGTTCGGGGGCTGTTGCTGGGCAACATGGACTTTCAACCACATCCAAAGGTTTTCTACAGGGTTGAGATGTGGAGACTGGCAAGGCCACTCCAGGACCTTGAAATGCTTCTTATCAAGCCACTCTTTCGTTGTCCTTCGCTGTGGTGTGCTTGGGATCATTGTCATGCTGAAAGACCCAGCCACGTTTCATCTGTAGTGCCCTTGCTGATGGAAGAAGGTTTGCACTCAAAATCTCACAATACATGGCCCCATTTATTCTTTCATGTACACGAGTCAGTCATCCTGGTCCCTTTGCAGAGAAACAGCCCCAAAGCATGATGTTGCCACCCCCATGCTTCACAGTAGGTATGGTACTCTTTGGAGGCAACTCAGCATTCTTTCTCCTCCAAACATGATGAGTTTTGTTGCTACCAAATAGTTCTACTGTGCTTTGGTTTCATCTGACCATATGACATTCTCCCAATACTCTTCTGGATCATCAAAATGCTCTATAGCAAACTTTGGACGGGCCCGGACATGTACTGGCTTAAGCAGGGGGACACGTCTGGCACTGCAGGATCTGAGTCCCTGGCGTAGTGTGTAGATGGTAGCCTTTGTTACATTGGTAGTTGAGAGGCAGGCTGGCATGTGCCCAGGACAGGAGCAGTTTCAATAGTAAGTGAGTAATGCTCTTGAAGACAGAATACTGTCCGACCATAGCTAATGGAGAAATGGAAGCTACTCACCCTCCCTTTTAATTATAGTAGGAATGTGCTGGAGCCAAGGAAACAAGGAAAACACAAAACACTTTCAAAAACAAAAAGAGACAACAATAGAAGCAGAAAACTGTAGCGCGTGATGACACGTGAGACAGGGTTTTTTACTTTTATTATTTAGTATACACACAAGTAAGGGTTTGCTCACAATTCAAAGTGTTGGTTATGACCTTTAAAGCCCTACATGGCATTGGACCAGAGTACCTGCGGAACCGCCTGCTACCGCACGAATCCCAGCGACTGAGTCCCGTCGACTAAACAATGTCGTTTGGCGGTCCCCAGGGGAAGAGCCTTCTCTGTGGCGGCCCCGGCCCTCTGGAATCAACTCCCCCCGGAGATTAGAACTGCCCCCACCCTCCTTGTCTTTCGTAAGCTACTCAAGACCCACCTAGATCGCCAGGCATGGGGGAGTTGAGACACCTTCCCCCAGGCTTTTTATATTTTATATTTGGTATGTATGTGTTGTTTGGTTTTAAATATGATAGGGTTTTATATGCTTCTTTTTTAATATTAGCTTTGTTTCGATGTAACATTGTTTTTTATTATTGTTGTGAGCCACCCCGAGTCTTCGGAGAGGGGCGGCATACAAATCTAATAAATTATTATTATTATTATTATTATTATTATTATTATTATTATTACTATTAAGTATGATGATTTTTCACCCTCTTAGAAAATAGGCATGCTAAATTCTTATAAGCAGTTTTCCCCCCACAAGGTTGGAGATATGGAAACTGTTTTTTCCTTGCTGTGTTAAATAAAGCAATGTGTACACAAAGCTCTATAGCTTGATTGTTACACTGTTTATTTTTTTTTAAATGTCTATATTGTGCCCTGCAAAACAGGATTTTATTCCTAACAATTATAACATTTTGTAGTTTAAAATCCAATTTTAAATCAATATCATTTTGAAAGATAAAAATGGTGAGATAGAGCCAATAGGACGTTTTAAATAGAAAAGAAAATATGTTTAATTACAACTTTTTGACTATGATGCCAAAATACAAACCTATAATACACACTCTCTATGTAAAAGATCATACCTCATGCAGAGATAATGTTTTGGGGGCTTTGAGTGAAGTTACATATTAATCTATTTCTAAAAGGATTTCTGTGTAATTTAAATTACAAATACAACTGCTGGATGCCTTCAGCATTTCTAACCTAATAATTTTTAGTGTAATACTGTAGGGAACTTCATGCTGTGGAACTAAGCGCTCTTAGATTGTTCTGTTGTAACTCCTGAATTTCTCCGTTTTCAAGATGTTAGGGTGAAAAGAGTCTTTATTTTAATGAAATAAATATTTTCTGCTTCTGCATTGTATTTCTTTTGAACTGTTTTGCAGCCCAGTAATCTAAATATGGTCATTTTGGAGGCCGGTCATTAATGCCTGTTACATTTTCTAGTTGAAATATTGGCTGCTTCTAAATAAGAAATGAAACAATCAATTCAATCTAAGGGAAGCACATAGTAGATGCATTAACAGCTGTTTTTGACATTTGTGTTTCTTAGTGCAATGGCTTTTTCTCACTGTAATTTCAGATTTTTCCTTAGGTTTTCAGGCATCTCTCAACTGTAGAAAAAAGAGCAACTGCAGGATTAAGAAAGGGGCCAGTGACTTCACCGAGCAAAGCTAAATTTGGAAGGAATAACGAATTTCATACTTATGGTATGTCTCAGGTTTTGTACAATGTAACTCATAAATCAATCCACAGCAGTCTTATGTATTATGAAATGCTGTTAACATATACAGTATATCTATAGGGTGTGCAGTATTTCAAAATTGTTTTTAAAAAGTGCTTTGGCATATATGAGAGCACGAATCCCAGTGACCGGTTAGGTCCCACAGAGTTGGCCTTCTCCGGGTCCCGTCGACTAAGCAATGTCGTTTGGCGGGACCCAGAAGAAGAGCCTTCTCTGTGGCGGCCCCGGCCCTCTGGAACCAGCTCCCCCCAGATATCAGAGTTGCCCCCACCCTCCTTGCCTTTCGCAAGCTCCTTAAAACCCACCTCTGTCATCAGGCATGGGGGAATTGAAATTTCCCTTCCCCCTAGGCTTATAGAATTTATACATGGTATGCTTGTATGTATGAGTCGTTCTTTAAATTGGGGTTTCTAAAGATTATTTTTAATATTAGATTTGTTTACATTGTCTTTTTATACTGTTGTTAGCCGCCCCGAGGCGGCATACAAATCAAATGAATGAATGAATGAATGAATTAATGAATGAATGTATGTAACACCTATCTGCAACTGTTTAAAGCAGCTACATCTTTTCCCAGTATTATGTAGCAGCTGCACAGGCTATTTACAAGTATGGCAGTAAAGTGATTCAATCTGATATGCCAAATCTCTCTCTCTCTCCCTTTCCTTAAAATTCTATAAAGCAAAATGGTATTTTCCTGCCATATTTTGCATTGAAGCTATGGTGTTTGAAAAGTCATTTTGAATTTCGGCTCATGGACCGTTATGCATGTCAAAAAGACATATTAAAATTTATTTAGCCAATATTAGTCATGGATAGTAGAAGCATTTATGTGATTGCTAATGTGGATTTATATTGTGCCCAAAAAGATATGTTACAAAATTTGGAAGCCTATGATTACTACATTAAAAGGTCTATATCATAATCAGCAGTTGTTGGATGAAGAAATATTTATATTGATTTTAAAAAAAATAATATTGACACAACGTACTTCATAGAATCTAAACAATCTCTTCAAGAAGAGTTTAAATATTTTTCCTCACCCTTTTCAAAATAAAGCTTACCATAATCTCATAGAGTTTGAAGGGACAATGTTTATTATTATTATTTTTTAATTAAACTTTATTAAATTTTTCATTAAAAGACAAACATGACATACATACATTTAACGTATATTTGGGGTTGCCATTACCCCACTTATTTTTGAAGTCTATCTAATACAGAAAAAAGAAAATTAACTGGTAACATTTAAAATTGATATAAAATGAAACGAAGAATTTTTGTTTTTATATACTTTACACCTATAAAAATGATAAGATATAACTAGTTCTAATACTTCAATATAATTCCAAATCATTTAAGTCTTATTTCCCCCCCTTTTATTTAACCATGTATACAATTTGTTCCATATATCATAAAATTCTGATTCTTCATGATTGTTTAACTGTAGTCAATGGCAGAGGAACTGTGCAATCTCCCTCCTATTTCACCATTCAGCTCCGCCCATAACTCGTCAACTATTAGTCATGTTCTTTTTGGGACCCACCTGTGCAAAACATTTGTGCATAGCCTGGAGCAAGCTTTGACAGATGGCTAACCCTGCTGGTATAGCCATCCATCAAAATTTGCCTCCTCCCCAGCAATGGCTGCATTGCTCTCACGTGAAAGAGAAGAGTGAATGTTTTCCCACTAACTAATGTATTTTATGTGCGGGAAGGGAGACATATCTGGACTGGAGTAATCCATTAATTTCTTTTCTTAAGCTATATTGCTTACATTAAAAACAAGGAATCAGCATTTTGTGGCATCCCTGTGCAGGCTAGAGATTGTTAGTAGGGGCAGCAAATTTTATGCCATTATCTACTGGCTCCATGATGGCATCTTAAAATTGGTATCAATAAGAGCTCAAGAGTAGATTATTTTGTCTAAACAATCTTCTGGTAGACAGATTTTTCCTACGGTAGTACTAGCTTTATAAATGACTTAAATAAACCCTAAATTACAGTTAGCACGTGTATTGTAATCTTTAACTCCTTTGACTACTCTGTAATGAAAGAAAAATACGACTTTAGTAATCGAGTTGTCGAAGTGTGGAATTCACTACCGGACTCTGTAGTATCATCCCCTAACCCCCAACACTTTACCCGTAGACTATCCACAGTTGACCTCACCAAGTTCCTAAGAGGTCAGTAAGGGCCGTACATAAGTGCACCAGAGTGCCTACTGTCCCCTGTCTTATTGTCTCTCCTATATCTCCTATATCTTCTCTTCTATACCTATATCTTTTCCTGCTATTCTCTCATAGTTATATTTTACTCTTTTATTTTCTCCTCTATTCCCCCTTTAATATATTCTACCTGATTATATCCTCTATAACCCTCATTGTGTATTGGACAAAACAAACAAATAAAATAAAATAAATTCTATTGGCAGCTCTGTGTTTGCAAAAACTTCAGAAGAGAAGGATTTAGGGGTAGTGATTTCTGACAGTCTCAAAATGCATTGTGGTCGGGCGTTAGGAAAAGCAAGTAGGATGCTTGGCTGCATAGCTAGAGGTATAACAAGCAGGAAGAGGGAGATTATGATCCCACTATATAGAGCGCTGGTGAGACCACATTTGGAATACTGTGTTCAGTTCTGGAGACCTCACCTACAAATTTGAACGGGTCCAAAGACGGGCTACAAGAATGGTGGAAGGTCTTAAGCATAAAACGTATCAGGAAAGACTTAATGAACTCAATCTGTATATTCTGGAGGACAGAAGGAAAAAGGGGGACATGATCGAAACATTTAAATATGTTAAAGGGTTAAATAAGGGTTAAATAACAGTTCACTTGATGATTGTTCAAGCCACTCCCACCTGGTCACATGGCCAAGCCACTCCTAAGCAGTCATGACCATCAAGCCCCACCCACAAAATAAGCCACACCCACAGTGTGGCAGTAAAAGTTTTGGCTGACCATTACTGGGTGAACCTAAAAGCTGATTACTCTAAATTGATTTGAAATTGATGTCAGTTTTGGTTTGCAGACTTTCTGGAATTCATCTGGAAACTCAAGAAGCCAAGCGACAGATTGTCTCTTCTAGCAGACAAATGGAGTAGTCAAAATAATAATATGCTCCATCATCTCTTAATTTATTAGCAATTCCTGTAAAATAAATGCTATATATCAATCTCTTCCACAATGCTTAGAATTTTTGAATTTATAGTTTGGAGATGTCGGGCTTAAATATAATTCAAGACAAATATCTTTTTTCTTTACCAATGACAAGTCAGTCATATTTTTCTTGTTTTGAGACCCTCTTCCAATAGTATGTTGTTTTTCCATTTTATCTTGTTCCCATATACTTTGCCTCTGGGTTGAAGTGAACAGTTAGTCTGCCAATGAGAAGACACCATTGATGTAAATAGGATGTTTAATTTTAGCAGAGGTAGAAGGACTGAAGAGGGGCTAGAGGCTCTCCTTAGACCTGTAAGTGTTGTTTTCAATGGCTTAGAGGGGGAGGAAAAGATTTGGGGCTACTCTGCCTTTATCACTGCTTCATCATTATTAGGCACTGGTAAGACATTGATGCAGAACACCAAATCTCTGTACATATTTAGCTTGAGTGTAAATAAGTGGATAAATAAAAGAGAAAATTCAAAGTATTTATAGATCAACACATGCTTTGGTTATGGGTGTATATTTTATTTATTTAGTTTTTGTCAAGCACGTATTGGTAGTATACAAAGATATAACAATGTTTATATACATTTATTTATTTATTTATTTAGTCCAATACATAATACACATTGAAGAGAATAGATATGTAGTAATATAACTAAAGAAACGAATAGAAGAAAAGATATAAAAGTATAGGTGAACATATTTGAAAGGAAGAAAAGATAAATGAGATAAGGAGAGACAATTGGACAGGGGACGGAAGGCACACTGGTGCACTTATGCACGCCCCTTACTGACCTCTAAGGAACCTGGAGAGGTCAATCGTGGATAGTCTAAGGGAAAAATGTTGGGGGTTAGGGGTTGACACTACTGAGTCAGGTAATGAGTTCCACGCTTCGACAACTCGGTTGCTGAAGTCATATTTTTTACAGTCAAGTTTGGAGCGGTTAATATTAAGTTTGAATCTGTTGCATGCTCTTGTGTTGTTGCGATTGAAGCTGAAGTAGTCATTGACAGGTAGAATGTTGCAGCATGATACTAGAAAGAGAGAAACGTTAGGACAGGGGACAGAAAGCACTCTGGTGCACTTATGCACACCACTTACTGACCTCTTAGGAACTGGGAAAGGTCAACAGTGGATAGTCTAAGGGTAAAGTTTTGGGGGTTAGATGATGATACTACAGAGTCTGTTAGTGAGCTCCATGCATCAACTACATGTATAGTATCTTGTGATGACAAGATAGAAGAATTATCTATAGCAGTGATGGCAAACTATTTTTTTCTCAGGTGCTGAAAAAGTGTGTCTGTGCGCTATTGCACAAGCTTACATGCCCGCATTCATAATTCAATGCCTGGAGAGTGCAAAAACAGCTTCCCCTACCTCCAAGAGGCTGGAAACGGCTTGTTTCCCAACTTCTGGTGGGTCCAGTAGGCTCGTGTTTTATCCTCCCTAGGCTCCAAAGGCTTCCCTGAAGCCGAGGAAAGAGTAAAAATGCCCTCCCTCATCCCCCCAGAGGGTCTCTGGAAGCCAAAAATGCTCTTGCAGATCCTCTGTGTGAGCCAAAAATCAGCTGGCTGGCACACACATGCACTTTGGAGCTGGGCTAGGGCAACAGCTTGTGTGCCAGCAGATATGGCTCCATGTGCCACTTGTGGCACCTGTGCCATAGGTTCGCCATTACTGATCTATAGTATCTACCATAGAATTTGTAAATGTGTTCCTGATGTTGATAATCCAGAAACTACATCTTGACCAGTGGTGGGTTGCTATGGTTTGCCCCAGTTCAAGTGAACTGGTAGTGGCAGCGGGGGCGGGAAGCTCCGCCCACCTGCCCAGATGTCATCACGGATGATCTGCACATGTGCAGAAACACCATACTCAAGTGCATTCACAGTTCCAAAACAGTAGCAAAGCTACCGTAAGTGAAACCCACTACTGATCTTGAGCTGCCAATCTCCGATAGCCTTTAAGGGTGCCTAAGCCACTATTTTCAAGATATCAGGTGGAAGGAAGGGGCACAGTTCCAAAGTAATTTAATGTCAACTCTGTCACGTGACCAATCTGGCGCATTGCATTCAAGCAGCCTTGTTAGGCCTCTGCCATTGCTTTCGCTAGATGGAATGAAAGGCAGCAACTGATTCAGAAAGCAATTTATGCACCCAAAAAGCTAAACAAAAGGGAAAAAGAGAGAGCCTACTCAGCTCTTTAGGAGCTTTGTGAGAACTCAAAAGAGAGCCAAGTCCAAATAGCACAAACTGTGAAAACTGGCCAAGCTAAACAAGTCACAATTAAAGCTAGAGTTTCCTCATAAACTCTTATGTACGATTTTGTGAATCTTAAGGGGCTGAGTTAAGCCACAATTGTCTCTTGTTTCTTTTGGCCAGTTAGAAACACTGGCTCACACTTTCTTTCTCTCTTGTTTTATTTTATCTTGTTTTATCTTTATTTTTTGCTGATCTTACATATTTTAATCTACCAAGTGCTTTATCCACAGTTTTCAAATAAGCCCATCATTTATTTTTATTAGATGAACTACTACAGCAGTTTCTTTAAAAAAAGAAAAGAATAAATCCAACCAGTTGATACCGACGTTTTATGAAGGTATGAGCAATGTTTAGATACTTGCCTTTTTCTGAAAAGCACTAGGATTTTAACATGTATTTGTGGTACCTAGTAAAATAGCCTCCTACCTCTTACATACTGCTGATGCTAACCTGGAAACCCAGTAAGAAGAGAATTCAGCCCCTTTCCCCAAAACAAATAAATAAATTAGTAAATAATTTATAAATTATTAATAAATAAAATTATTAATTATAAATAAATAAATAAATAAATAAATAAATAAATTCATCTGGCTTGACTCAGATTGAATAGATTTTAAAGGCACTGATGTATAAAACCCAAAACGCTTGTGTTTTAATCAATAAGCTTTAAAAAATGATCAACCATAATACTGACAAATGTAGATACATACCTACAAGTGAAACTCAAAAAATTAGAATATTGTGCAAAAGTTTATTTATTTCAGAAATGCAACTTAAAAGGTGAAACTTAATATATGAGAGGGACTCATTACATGCAAGGCAAGATAGTTCAAGCCGTGATTTGTCATAATTGTGATGATTATGGGGTACCGCTCATGAAAACCCCAAATCCATAATCTCAGAAAATTAGAATATTACACGCAATCAATAAAACAAGGATTGTACATAGAACAATATTGGACCTCTGAAAAATATAAGCATGCATATGTATGGCATGGAATCTATCAGCCTGTGGCACTGCTGAGGTGTTATGGAAGACCAGGATGCTTCAATAGTGGCCTTCAGCTATTTCTGCATTGTTCAATCTCATCTCTCTCATCTTTCTCTTGGCAATGCCGCATAGATTCTCTATGGGGTCCAGGTCAGGCGAGTTTGCTGGACAATTAAGGGCAGTAATCCCATGGTAATTGAAACAGGTTTTGGTGCTTTGGGCAGTGTGGGCAGATGATAAGTCCTGCTGGAAAATTTAAGTCACCATCCCCATAAAGCACATATGCAGAGGGAATCATGGGGCACTTCAAAATCTCCCGAAAGATGGCTGCGTTGACCCTGGACTTAGTGAAGCACAGTGGATCAACACTAACAGATGACATGGCTCCCCAAATCAACACAGACTGTGGAAACCTTTGCATCTCATTTGTAAACCAAGGACCCAGAGTATGGAGGAAGAGTAGAGAGGAACACGCTGCAAGATGCTTGAAGTCCAGTATGAAGTCTCCGAAGGGATAAAGTTCCTCCAGGTCTTCCTGTCCTCCACCGACCATGTACCAAAAGTCAATCAAACTTTGAACTTGCCAATGAGACTGTAAAAAATATGACTTCAGCAACCAAGTTGTCGAAGCGTAGAACTCATTACCCGACTCAGTAGTGTCAACCCCTAACCCCAAACATTTTTCCCTTAGACTATCCACGATTGACCTCTCCAGGTTCCTTAGAGGTCAGTAAGGGGCGTGCATAAGTGCACCAGTGTGCCTTCCGTCCCCTGTCCAATTGTCTCTCCTTATCTCATTTATCTTTTCTTCCTTTCAAATATGTTCACCTATATTTTTATATCTTATCTTCTATTCTTTTCTTTACTTATATTATTACATATCTTTCTCTTCAATGTGTATTATGTATTGGACAAAATAAATAAATAAAATAAATAAATAAATAAATAAATAAATAATATACATATTATAATGAACCAGAGTTAAGGCACAATAAGTAATGGAGAACCTTGACCATTAATAGCTAAACACTATAAATAAGTTCATGAACTTTAGTATTAGTAGGTTTTGTATTCTTCATTCACTGTTATTATATCAGAGGTGCAAAACGTTCCTTTCCTTGAAAAGTTAATTTTGGAAAAATTATCTTTTTGAGGGAAAACTTTAAAAATATTTGAATTATGCCTCCTGATTTTATTTACTTACTCTATTACTTTTGTTTTGTTTTTATTAGACAATAATTCCAAATGTCAATCATGTAAAAATTTGTGAAATTCCTTTGTGAAATAACAAACAAAACTAGGTTTTCAAACGGAGAATTTTCAGTGGTGGGAGAACTTGATAAAAAAACCCACCTTGTTAATGCAGCTCATATTTTAATCCCTTTTGTTATTACAAATACATACCTATTTAAATGACAGGTTGTAATTAATCTTTTGCAGGATAGTTTGGGGAGTGGGGAACAGTTTTAGAAAAGTTTTCAGTTAAATAACAATTAGTACTCATTAGGAAACTTTCCATTTGCTGGTAATTGTTTTAATCTTACTTCTAAAGGCCATGATTTACTGCAGCCAAGATGAAAGCCAATTCGGTAATATGTGCAAATTAGATGTGTGTGTTGTGAGTGCACCTGTGTGCATATAGAACAAGGGAAGCTGGGAATAATGAGCAGTTAAATGTTCTGCAGTGTGCAGATATAAGCATAATACTTCTCCCTTCAGTTGTGTTTCAGCTGATCCTGTTCATAAGATTTGATGCTTTTGTTCTTATTTACCTTTCGGGAAGATGACCTGAGACATTTTTGAAATAAGCCACAGTAATACTATTAACTCACACACACTGGGAATTCTCCAGATACCTCAACTTCTTGAAATCATACCCTGTGATGGGAGAAATTAATCTTTACATGCTTAGGGCATACAAAAGGATAGAAGGCACTAGTGTGATTCCCTAACAAAAACACAGCTACTTTAAAAAGTAGCTGCATACAGCTGTTGTGTAAACATCCCCTGCATGCTCTAGTCCAGTGTTTCCCAACCTTGGCCACTTGAAGATATTTGGACTTCAACTCCCAGAATTCCCCAGCCAGCAAATGGTTCCAGAGGGTCGGGGCCACCACAGAGAAGGCTCTTCCTCTGGAGCCCAACAGATGACATTGTTTAGTCGACGGGACCTGGATAAGGCCAACTCTGTGGGACCTAACCGGCCGCTGGGATTCGTGCGGCAGAAAGCGGTCCCGGAGATATTCTGGTCCAATGCCATGAAGGGCTTTATAGGTCATAACCAACACTTTGAATTGTGACCGGAAACTGATTGGCAACCAAATGTAGATGTCAATATGTACTTTGAGCCAAAAAAGCATATCAGAAAAGATGAGCTAAGTTGGAAGTCTGAATCATAACCTAGGGATATTTCTTTAATGCATATTCTGGTTAATATCTTTTTTTTTTTGCTGTTATATCTATATATTTGTCTGTCTGTCACCTTGAATGGCTGAGTGGTGTTAAAAGTTGCGAGAGATTACTGCAGAAGAAATGCCTTAGCAGAAGTGCCTACTAACAGGAAACCCCTGTGCCCCACAGCTCCAAAGCAAATGCTATGAAACTGTTGTCATGTTTGCTCTGGAGCAGCAGTGGAGCTGATTTAAGTTAAGAAATTAATTAGCTTGGCTTTCCAAAACTGGACTTTGGAGTATGCAGTCTCAGATCAATTTATCCCTCGCATGCGGGAATAATCCTACAACTCCCAACCCTCAGTTCATTTCTTGTACAAAACCACAATCCCTTTATAGCTAATTATACTGTACATGCTACACGCTTACCAGTTGTCTCCTTATTGTTTTCAGTGGAGGAATATCTTCAAGAAATTAGATACTCGATAGGAATTGGCCGTCATTTTACATTTTTAGAACAGTCTGTATTGTGCAGTGTTCCCTCTAATTTTTTTGGGGGGTGGGCAGAAAAGTATAGTGTCTGAGCGGCAGTCCCTTTGGGACTGGGCGGCACAGAAATAATAAACAAACAAACAAACGAACAAACAAACAAACAAACAAACAAATAAAAAACCCACCCTGTTTTGCCTCAGAGAATTTCAAAATAAAATACTGTACTGTGTGTCTATAACAGTGAGCTCATAATAGGGCAACTCTATCAATATCAAAATGCCACTTAAATAGTTGAGCTAGTTTCAAACTAGATTTTGATTTTCTTTCTCTCTTCCTTACTCCCATTCTTTTTCTTTTTCTTTTCCTTCCTCTCTTTTTTCTATCTGTTTCTCTCTCTTCCTCTCTTCCTCTCTCTCTCCTTCCCTCTCACTCTTTCCCTCTCGGCTTCTAGGCAGGTTTGGAAAACTCTGAGTTGATGATGATTTTTAAGTGAGCGATTGCTCACTGCTCAGCTTAGAGGGAACTATGGTATTGTGCAATATTCTCTGTCAAGCTGTGTACAGTAATTGACTACGGAGCATTCCTTTGGACAAAATGGCGGCCAAAGTAAGCTGTGTTAGAATGGGATCAGTTCCCAGATGAACATAAAGGTACAAATTATATGTTGGTCCCTACAGTGATCCTAATACAGGATCTTTCATGTTTACGTTTCAGAGGGAAATATAGTTTTTTGCCAAGGTGTTAAAACTTGATGTTTTAACAATAGTAGAAGAATACGGTTCATGAACAGGCACTCAAAGGCTTATACATTTTGGACACAAGGTCAGTCTTCTTTCAAAATTACAGTTCTGTTCATTTCTCAAAATTAATCCATTCATACAACAAAATTAAACCAAGTCTACTTTGTAACCTGCGTATTTGTCATCTTCCTATTAAGCCGAGGTGGCGTAAAGAGCCGAGGTGGCGCAGCAGGTAGAGTGCAATACTGCAGGCCATTAAAGCTGACTGTAGATCTGTAGGTCAGCGGTTCAAATCTCATCACCGGCTCAAGGTTGACTCAGCCTTCCATCCTTCCAAGGTGGGTAAAATGAGGACCAAGATTGTGGGGGCAAAATAATAATAATAATAATAATAATAATAATAATAATAATAATAATGGTAATGGCAGTAATAATAATAATAATAATAATAATAATAATAATAATTTATTAGATTTGTATGCTGCCACTCTCCGAGGACTCGGAGCGGCTCACAACAAGTAAAAGCATCATATACATATCCAATATTAAAATAGTTTTAAAAACCCTTATTAAAAAACAATCATACAACCCAAAAAACCATACATAAACCAATACAACTAAGGATATATCAATTCTTCCATGCCTGGTGACATAGGTGGGTTTTCAAGAGTTTACAAAAGGCAAGGAGGGTGGGGGCAATCCTAATCTCCAGGGGGAGTTGAATCCAGAGGGCTGGGGCCACCACAGAGAAGGCTCTTTCCCTGGGTCCTGCCAGATGACATTGTTTGTCGACAGGACCTGGAGAAGGCCAACTCTGTGGGACCTAATCAGTCGTTAGGATTTGTGCGGCAGCATGCGGTCCCGGAGGTTTGCTGGCTCTATTAAAAAGTGCTATCGCTAACATGTTGTAAGGCACCCTGAGACTACGGAGAAGGGCGGAATTTTAAAAAATTGAATAAACAAACAAACAAACAAACAAATAAATAAAGCTGAAGCAGAACCTTTAAGAGCACCTCACTAGAGGCTGGAAAATAATGTTTAAATTATATACTGAATTGTGCACCTGGCACTTGGCTTGGTATATCTTAGTGTTGCTAGGATTCACTTGTGACTACAAATTAATTTGGGTATTAAACGTTTCCTTTTCTTGTTACTTTCCATTCAGTGACCGGTTCTGCTTACCTGACCATAGCCATAGGATGGGTTCCTATGGCTATGGTCAGGTAAGCAGAACCGGTAGAAAAATTTTGGTCAGATACACAGAACTGGTAGAATTTTTTTTGAATTTTTTTCTTTTTTTCTCTTCTGGCTCTGGGTATGTTTTTCCTATTGCAGTAAATGAGGTTTAACGTGTATAATTTTAGAAAATCTCTCTCTCTCTCTGTGTACATACATATACAGTTTGTATAGTAGATAGTGTATATTTTTGTGTGCCTTTGTGTAATATGTATGTAATATATACATAGAATTAAATAGTATATTTTGGATGTTCAGTACAGTAATAGTAAATAGATAGGGAGGTAGTATCTCTTTAAGGCGAGGAGAGCCCAGGCACCCTAGATTAGATTAGATTAGATTTATTGGATTTATATGCCGCCCCTCTCTGTAAACCCTAACCCAAACCCTTGATGTGAGTGACGTTAAGTTGCCCACCTTTAAGTCAGTCACATGACCTTCAAGCCACCCCCTGGTCATATGATCGTCAAGCCACTCCTACCTGATCACATGGCCAGCAAGCCACACCCACAAAGTAAGCCACGCCCACAGTGTGGTAGTAAAATTTTTTTGTAGCCCTTCACTGCTTCCATTTCATATTTCATCATTTCCTATTCTAACACTGTTTCTATCAGTTGCTGTTCACTACACCATTGCATCCTCTTCTCAAATTGAAAACTTAACATTTTCAGTTCAGTACGCAGAATTTTTCATATTTAATTACTTTTCCAATTTTGTAACCAATTTGTATTTCGTATGCACTCTGTACGTACACAGAGAGGCATACGCACTGTCACTTCATATTTCTCTTGAGCATTTTGTTTTCTTGACTTCGGGATTTATTTCTCCACTCTGTTTATGTAAATGATTTATGCATCTGTGCTTTCCAGATTGATTTTATTATCATCTTTGAGTCAGCATTGCTTGTTTGCTTCATGACAGAAAGAATATGATATTAAAGATGTATGTTGAAAGCAACGGGTAGGTTTCACTTCTGGAGCCGATAAACCAATTATCAGAGCAGTCACGTGGGACAGAATTTCTGCTAGGCTAAAATGTTTTTACTATAGGTAGAATGGCATGCTTGATTACTTCCTCAGGCTTAAACAATCTGGCTGTTTGTTCTGAGGAAAAGGTATTATGTCAAGGCTTCTAGGTGATATCCTGTCCTTGACAGGTCTGGTCCCACTATTACATTTTGCTGTTTTATTATAACCCATTCAGACAGCTTTGGCTACTGGGTGGTTTAAACATTTTAATAAATGAACAAATAGAATGAAATGTTAGGTGAGGTAGGCAATCTTCTCAATGGCAGAAGGAAAAGGGGGGACATGATCGAAACATTTAAATATGTTAAAGGGTTAAATAAGGTTCAGGAGGGAAGTGTTTTTAATAGGAAAGTGAACACAAGAACAAGGGGACACAATCTGAAGTTAGTTGGGGGAAAGATCAAAAGCAACGTGAGAAAATATTATTTCACTGAAAGAGTAGTAGATCCTTGGAACGAACTTCCAGCAGACGTGGTTGGTAAATCCACAGTAACTGAATTTAAACATGCCTGGGATAAACATATATCCATTGTAAGATAAAATACAGGAAATAGTATAAGGGCAGACTAGATGGACCATGAGGTCTTTTTCTGCCGTCAGTCTTCTATGTTTCTATGTTTCTATAATGGCCAACTTGGCCGCAGATGCATCAACCCGCCTGTTTCCTTAATGTCCCTATTTCATGTAAACACAGGGGAAAATGGCATTTAGACTTCTGTAACATTTAGACTTATATACTGCTTCACAGTGCTTTACACCAGTGAAGGGCTAGCAAAACCTTTACTACCACACTGTGGGTGTGGCTTATGCATGACGCCCTGCATTTTCTTTCAACATCTTTCAGTGCAAATTGGGTGCTCTGGGGTGGAGATCTATTTTTGCTACCCCAGTACGTTCTTCCCCATCCGGGCAGCAGCCCACCCCAGTTTACAGCCCTTTCTAAGCAGTTTACAGAGCAGTTTACATTTGCCCCCAATAATTGGGCTCCTCATTTTACTGACCTTGGAAAGATGGAAGGCTGAGTCAAGCTTGAGTCAACTGAGATTCGATCTGCCAAACTGCGCCTTCTGCCGCACGAATCCCAGCGATCAGTTAGGTCCCACAGAGTGGGCCTTCTCTGAGTTCCGTCAACTAAACAGTGTCGTTTGGCAGGACCCAGGGGAAGAGCCTTCTCTTTGGCGGCCCCGGCCCTCTGGAACCAACCCCCCCAGAGATTAGAATTGCCCCCACCCTCCTCACCTTTCATAAGCTCCGTAAAACCCACCTCTGCTGTCAGGCATGGGGGAACTGAGATATTCTTTCCCCCTAAGCCTCTACAATTTATTCATGGTATTTTTATATGTATGTTTGGTTTTATAAATAAGGGTTTTTTAGTTGTTTTAGTATTGGATTGTTACATGCTGTTTTTATCACTGTTGTTAGCCGCCCCGAGTCCACGGAGAGGGGCGGCATACAAATCAAATCAAATCAAATCAAATCAAATCAAATCAAATCAAATCAAATCAAATCAAATCAAATCAAATCAAATCAAATCAAATCAAATCAAATCAAATCAAATCAAATCAAATCAAATCAAATCAAATCAAATCAAATCAAATCAAATCAAATCAAATCAAATCAAATCAAATCAAATCAAATCAAATCAAATCAAATCAAATCAAATCAAATCAAATCAAATCAAATCAAATCAAATCAAATCAAATCAAATCAAATCAAATCAATAAACAAAGAAACCAACCAACCAACCAGCCAGCCAGCCAGCCAGCCAGCAAAAGCAGCTTGCAGTACTGCACTTTAACCACTGCACCACCGAGGCTCTTGTACCATTATCAATGTTAAGGGATAGTCTAGGCAGCTTCTATCAATGGTATGGGGGAATCTTGCCTTGAATTCTTCCATACATAGAGGGCTTTAGTAGATATATAGGCTGAAATCTGCTACTAATGATATCTCATATAGAGTTTACTGTATTTGCAGATGACATGGCTGGGCTGGCACTAAGTCAAGGCAGAAGTTGTTTCAACATTGTCAATATTTTATTTTTTTTCTCTCTACCCTTCCTAGCTCCCCCCCCCCCCCATAGGTTCAGGGTTTGGTTTTTCAGAACAACTGAGCTTTGTTGGTTGTAACAGGAATTGATTGATTGGCTTGTCCCTGAGCCTGACATCGTGGGCTGAGAGTGATTGGCCCAAAGTCACTCAGCCAGTTTTTATGGCTCCTGGCTTCTATTCTGGATTTTTAACTACCAAACCAAGCTATTTCTCATATTTCCTAATTTGAACAGTGACTCTTTTTGTCAGTCTTTTCTCTCACAGATTAAAATAATTAAATGACTAATTACTTCTCTCTTCATTCTAGTTTCTTTTCTCTGCACAAGTTCCAAGTCTTTGGTACCAAATCGTTTGCTCCTTGTAAAGAAAACCTTGCTGCTAGGAAGCCAGGAATTTCACATCTAATTCCTCAGATTGCAATAACTGATTTTAATTTGCATCTTTTTTTAACTTCTGCTTCTTGGCACAGCGATTGTGGTTAAGATTAGCATGTCAAGCAGGCTTAAGCAATTTCTGCTAGTACATTCCTATGGGGGCCACCAAGATTAAGCTAGAATGCAAGATAGTGTTTATTCTTTGAAAATGGCAATAAACTTGAAAAATCTGTAATATAATATACCGTTCATATGTTACAATAGTCCTGGAATTGTGGTCCATAATAAGCAAATTATTATAAAAAAAGATATACAGTGGTACCTCTACTTAAGAACGCTTCTACTTAAGAACTTTTCTAGATAAGAACTGTGTGTTCAAGATTTTTTGCCTCTTCTTAAGAACCATTTTCTACTTAAGAACCCAAGCCCGGAAAAAATTCCCAGGAAATTTGCGAACGGCACAAAGGCCTGGCCAACTACCTGCAATTCCTCCTTTAATCCCAGCCATCTGGGCTGCCATAGGAGCCTTTTGGTGACACTTAAGGAGGCTTTGGCAGTCCAGAGTGAACAAAGCATTTTCATTTCTCTGGGTGCTTGGACAGGGAATAAACCTCTGCCAGCGCCCAGAGAAAAGAAATGCTCCCTTCGCTCTGGGAAGCTGAGGAGTCACCACAGCAAAGGAAAGGTGCCGGCTACAAAGCGAGCAAGCGAGAGGAGAGGGGAGCCCTTCAGCAAGGGAGGGAAGAGGCAGCAGGTAGCAGCAGCAGCAGCCAGTGTATGGGAGGCAGTGTATAAGAGGCAGCCTCATGCCAGCTGTATTGAAGTCGCATGCTCCTCCTCGCCGCCTGAGTCCTTTTTTTTTAAGCCTTAAAGTTTTGGATTTTTTAAAATTCCCATCACCTCACCTTCTTCCTTCGGCAGCGACTCTCCTCGTCCTCTTCTTCCTCCTCCTATCCCCACCCAAATTCCGAGCTTTTATTTCTTTCCTAATGGGTTTGCACACATTATTTGCTTTTACATTGATTCTTATGGGAAAATTGCTTCTACTTAAGAATGTTTCTACTTAAGAACCTGGTCACGGAATGAATTAAGTTCTTAAATAGAGGTACCACTGTACTCTTCATCTGGGGAGGGATTATAAACATATTGGTATTGTGTATGATTATATACATGATGATGATTCTGGTTTGGTCTTTACCACCTACAGAAAACAATCCCAGGTAGCAGATGATGTGAAAATTCTCACTGAGTCCCTTAGTCCAGTTGTCAATAAAGTGTTCAGTTGAGGGGATCTCATATACAAAAAGATATTGATAAATTGAATGGGTCCAAAGATGGGCTACAAAAATGGCGGAAGGTCTTAAGCATAAAACTTATAATGAACTCAATCTGTATAGTCTGGAGGACAGAAGGGAAAGGGGGGACATGATCAAAACATTTAAATATGTTAAAGGATTAAATAAGGTTTAGGGGAGAAGTGTTTTTAATATGAAAGTGAACACAAGAACAAGGGGGCACAATCTGAGGTTAGTTGGGGGAAAGATTAGAAGTAACGTGAGAAAATATTATTTTACTGAAAGAGTAGTAGATGCTTGGAACAAAGTGGTTGGTAAATCCACAGTAACTGAATTTAAACATGCCTGGGATAAACATATATCCATCCTAAGATAAAATACAGGAAATAGAATAAGGGCAGACTAGATGGACCATGAGGTCTTTTTCTGCTGTCAATCTTCTACGTTTCTATGTTTCTCAGTGTTGCTCAGAGGATACTGTTGGAGTTTAAAGAACATGTCATGAGATAGCTCACAAACTGATCACCGTATTAGTGGGCTGGCCCTTTTATAAAACAGCAATAGCACGTAGACTTATATATCGCTTCATAGCGCTTCACAGCCCTCTCTAAGCGGTCTACAGAGTCAGCATATTGCCCCCAATAATCTGGGGCCTCCAGTTAGGTCCCGCAGAGTGGGTCTTCTCTGGGTCCCGTCAACTAAGCAACGTCACTTGGCAGGACCCAGGGGAAGAGCCTTCTCTGTGGCGGCCCCGACCCTCTGGAACCAACTCCCTCCAGAGATCAGAATTGCTCCCACCCTCCTTGCCTTTCGTAAGCTCCTTAAAACCCACCTCTGCCGCCATGCAGGGGAAATTGAGATACTCTTTCCCCCTAGGCCTTTACAATTTTATGCATGGTATGTCTGTATGTATGTTTGGTTTTACAATAGGGGTTTTTAACTGTTTATATTGGATTGTCATATGCTGCTTACTACTGTTGTTAGCCGCCCTGAGTCTGCGGAGAGGGGCAGCATACAAATCCAATCCAATCCAATCCAATCCAATCAAATTTACTGACCTCGGAAGGAGGGAAGGCTGAGTCAGCCTTGAGCCTGGTGAGATTCAAGCTGCTGAACTGCAGGCAGCTGAAGTAGCCTGCAGCAGTGGTGGGTTGCTACTGGTTTGCTCTGGATTGGGTGAACCGGTAGCGGCGGGAGGCTCAGCCCACCCACCTGGATGTCATAAAAAATGCTCTGCACATGAGCAGAAGGTTCTGCACATGCACAGAAGCGTTGCATGTTCCTGAACCAGTAGCAAAGGTAAGTGAAACCCACCACTGTCCTGCATTTTAATCCATGTGCCACTGTAGCTCATGACAGCAGGTTGGCAAAAAATAATGACAGGGAGTCAAAAAATGCTCATAGCTCAGTACAGGTGAGAATGCTTTTCATCATATCTAGCTTTCCCCAGTAGCCCCACCACACTTTGAAGTGTAGTCACATAGCCAGTCCATATTTCTTATTTTGTTAGATTGCCTATCTAAGTCCCAAAGGCACTCTTAAAAATGCAATACATTCCGGAAGTTAAAGCTTTACTTTGCAGCTTGCTAGCTTCTCAACTAATTTATATTCTTCTTAACACATCTAAATTTTAATAAAACAGACACTACTGTGGTAATTGGTTTAATTGACTTCAAATAAGACTGTTTTCTGTTATATTTATATCCAAACTGTCCTCCAAGGATTTTTCTCTAATTCACCTGAATAAGCTGTACACACAACAACCCTGTGAAATAGATACAACTGTGAGCTCTATTTTTATGAGCTTATATATCCTGGAAAGATTAAAGATCGAAGGAAGTTTCTCCAATCTGAACCCAAGTGTCAGGGTTCCAGATAGCATCTGAAATTAAATCAGAGTCCGAGGGACAGCATTCCTCAAAGTTCCAATTTATTAGCAGAGCCATGTTGGCACATTTGTGAGAAACCAAACCTGAAGTCCCGTGGGTTTCTTCACCCAGTTTAAAGTTCCTTCCCTTGTTCCCACACCCATGAGTTCACCATGTTGACCAGTCTCCTTCTGCCAATCCGTTACTCCCGTCAGCTTCCAGGCAGGTGTTGAACAAAGGATGACCTTGAGAATGTAAAAGGAGTTTGTTACGACTACATCTCTGCTGCCCTCCTACAGCAGCCCCTCCCAAATTCCTACAGCATGAACACATTCTGCATTATAATATGTTACAGGCCAAAGTCTCCAAATCAAATGATGGCTTCGGCCTGATACCAACATTACATTCAACAGATCACTTCAGCACACACTCTGTGCCTTTCTCCATGTGCATGAACAGTCGTGTGCAAATTGCACAATCTGGTGGCCACTACCAGTGTGCAGTCCGCTACCGCACCGGTACCAACTCACTACTGATAATCTCCTATCTCTTGGTTCTCTTTCCCCACATGCAGTCCATTTTTTTTGTGCTGAAAACTTGGCATATAAATGCAAACACTATTTATTTATTTATTTATTTATTTATTTATTTATTTATTTATTTAATTATTTATTTATTTATGTTTATTTAATTATTTATTTATTTAGTCATACAAACATACTATTGTATTGTAGTATGTTTGACATAATATAAGTATAAAGTAGAGATAGAAAAGATAAAAAGACAGTAGGACAGGAATAGTAGGCACAAAGGTGCACTTATGCATGCCCCTTAATGCTCCTCTGACTTCTACCTGCTCTTCTTGCTTGTACCTTGACCCATGAGCACATATATACACAATCCTGTACTTTCCTTGTGGTGTGTTTCCAGCAACTGGACCATAAAAAGCACAAGAGTTGATATAAGTACTGTACTGTTACGTATGTATGTACATAGCATAGATTTGCATATCCACCGCTGATTGGCTGATCTAGTGGCAGAAGAAATAAACTGCTGTCAGTGGCTGGCTAGGTTACAGGGAAGCCCATAAAAGTAGTTTCCCTGCAGACTTCCGGCAGTTTGTATGGCAGTCAGCTAGGAGAATAAAGGTGCTGAACTGTTCCTGTGTCTCGCTCCATATTTCCTGCGCTAATCATTCTGTTTTCAAATCAATTTAGGGAAAAATGCATCAATTTTAGTGGCAGAGAAAGTTACCTCAGGCTGAGTCAGTTTGTTGCTCTGTCTGGCCTTACATTGTCAACACGGCTGGCAGCAGCTGCCCAGGATTTAACATACATTTTTGTAGCCTGAAGCGTTTCCAGTCTGACATAATGATGGGAATTGAATCTTGGATTTTCTACATTCAAAGATATTCCACCTTCTTGGTACAAGTAGTCAATTGAACCTCAAATTTATGTTGCTAAGGGAAACATTGAGTTTTGCTCCATTTTTCAATCTTTCTTGCCACAGTTGTTAAGTGAGTCACTGCAGTTGTTAAGTTAGTAAAACAATTGCCAAGTGACTGGCTTCTCCATTGACTTTGCTCGTCAGAAGGTCGCAAAGGGTGAATTACATGATTCCAAGACACTACAACCATCATAAACATGAAACCAATTGCCAAGCATCTGAATAATAGTCATGGGACCCTGGGGATGTTGCAATGGTCATAAGTGTGAAAAACGGTCATAAATCATTTTTTTCAGTGCCATTATAACTTTGAAGACTCACTAAAATGAACTGTTCTAAGTCAAGAACTACCTACCGTATATATCATATTGATGGCTGATGTTAAGATAGCTTTTTAAGCGTCTCCTCCTTGTTGTTCCAAACTGGTTTTCTTTTTCACCAAGAATAATTTATTTATTATTATTTATTTATTAGATTTGTATGCCGCCCCTCTCCGTAGACTCGGGGTGGCTCACAACATATAATAAAACAATTCACAACAAATCTAATAAATTTAAAAAAATTAAAAAATTTTTAAAAAAACACCATTATTAAACCAGACATACACACAAACATACCATACATAAATTGTATAGGCCCAGGGGAGAGGGGAATGACTCAATTCCCCCATGCCTGATGGCAGAGGTGAGTTTTAAGGAGTTTACGGAAGGCAAGGAGGGTGGGGGCAGTTCTAATCTCCGGGGGGAGCTGGTTCCAGAGAGTCGGAGCTGCCACAGAGAAGGATCTTCCCCTGGGACCCACCAGACGACATTGTTTAGTCGACGGGACCCAGAGAAGGCCAACTCTGTGGGACCTAATCCGTTGCTGGGATTCGTGCGGCAGAAGGCAGTCCCGGAGATATTCTGGTCCGATGCCATGAAGGGCTTTATAGGTCATAACCAACACTTTGAATTGTGACCGGAAATTGATCGGCAACCAATGCAGACTGCGGAGTGTTGGTGTAACATGGGCATACCTTGGGAAGCCCATGATTGCTCTCGCAGCTGCATTCTGCACGATCTGAAGTTTCCGAACACTTTTCAAAGGTAGCCCTGAAAAGTCCAGAGACAGGCTTAAGTAAAGACGGTTCCTTTATTCAGCTCTTAAAAGGGAAGTGACAATCAGCGGGAACACGTCTGCTTAACCTGGAGAGAAGCCGCTCTTTTATACATTTGCGGCTCCCGCCAAAAGAGAGCAGCCAGCGTCTGAGCCAATCAGGCGCGACTTCCTGTTTCCAGCTCAGACAGCATTTCTCATGGAACCAACTATTTACATAGGATTCAACACCCCTCTCTCCTTAGTCAGAATACATCAATCAAGTAAGCCACGTGACAAAATCCTCCAATCTGCTCGGTCTACGCAGGGCTCGTTCCGACCTGCGCAGTTCATTTGAGTCCTCGCTTCCAACGGTGGAGGTCGGTTCGCCTGTACTTCCCCAGTGCGGCTGGGGCCTAGTTTGGGCTCCGGCCCACTGAGTCGATTGGGCAGGCACAACACCGACCTCTGAGGACAAAGATGGCTCGGCGTCGCTGGAGGACCCTTCCTGGCTCGATAAGTCCATTTGAATGTCCATTAAGGCGGGTTGCGCGTTACAGTCTATTAGAGTGGGAGAGTCTGTTTTAGCGGTTTGCTCAGGGGAGGTTTCAATGCGCTTTCGTACATGGTCAATGTGCCACTTCCACATTCGACCATCTTTCAATTTTACAATATATGTTTTAGGAGCAGTTTGTTGTACAATTGTTCCCTTCATCCAATTCAAACCCCCATCAAAATTCTTTGCAAAAACACTTTGACCCAAGTACAATTGTCTTTCAGGATTTACATACATAGGATTATGAGTACAATACCTTGGGTGTAATCTATCCAGTGGGGATCTAAGTTTCCTTCCCATTAGTATTTCAGCAGGGCTTATGTGTGTGTGGGAATTTGGTGTAATATGTTGTGTTAATAAAAATTGGTCCAGATGCTGTTGTACATCTCCAGGGCCTGACCTGCGCAATGCTTCTTTTGCAACCCGAACGTATCGTTCTGCCAACCCGTTAGCCCAGGGCGAGTAAGGCGAGATGAGAGCATGTCTGACCCCCAAGTTATCTAAAAATAATTCAAATTGCCTGGCTGTCAATTGGGGTCCGTTGTCTGACACTAAGATGTCAGGACAGCCATGGGTGGCAAACAAATGGCGCAGAACCTTAATTGTGGCACTAGTGGTTATATTATTCATTGCAATGATTTCCACCCACTTGGAAAATGCATCTACCACTATTAAGAAATATTGTGACCCCACTGGCCCTGCAAAATCAATATGGACCCTGGACCAAGGCCCTGCAGGTTGTTCCCACTCTGCTGGAGTTGTTTTGGGGGGGTTTGGCCGAGACTCTTGGCATGGATCACACTTGGCTACCCACTTTTCAATATCAGTATCCAGACCTGGCCACCATAAGTGCCCCCTAGCTAGACCCTTCATCCTGACAATACCAGGGTGGCCCACATGTAACATTGTGAGTACTTTGGTCTTTAGACTTTCAGGAATGATTACTCTATCACCCCACAACAGGCAACCTTTAACATATGACAATTCCAATCTTTTGGTTTTAAAATCACTTAAGTTAGTTTCTACAGAGTCATTCTGCCACCCCTTAAGTACACAGTTTACCACCTTTTTCAAAATTGGGTCTTGCTGCATGTGCGCAGCCACCTCCCTTGCTGTTGTTAGTGGGTTATCTTCGAGTTCTATCATTAAAACATCAGCAGATGGGGCAGGGTCCTCTACTAACTCTGCCATTGGGCACCTACTAAGACCATCTGCGTGGTTGATGGTTTTACCCCCTTTGTGAATGAGCTCGTACTGGTATCCTGAGAGAAACAAGGCCCACCTAATTAATCTTAGAGACATAAATGGGGGAGTTGGTTTGTTGGGGGCTAAGAGGCCTAGTAAAGGCTTGTGGTCGGTAACCAATTCAAAACTCCTGCCAAAGAGATAATTATGAAACTTCTTCACCCCAGCCACTAACGCTAGAGCCTCCTTATCTAGTTGGCTGTAATTTCTCTCAGTATTGGTCATTGTTCTGGAAAAGAAAGCAATTGGGGCCTCTGTATTATTTGGCAACACATGTGCCAAGACCCCTCCCATGCCATATGGGGACGCATCGCACGTAAGCCTGACGGGTAGTAAAGTGCTATACTGGACTACTACACTTGCGGAAGTTAACAACTGCTTTATTTGCAAAAAGGCTTCGTGCTCAGTTCTCCTCCATGTCCAAAGGGTTCCCTTCTGAAGTAGCCGGTGTAGAGGCTCTGCTGCTGTTGCCTTCTGTTTTAAAAAGACAGAGTAAAAGTTTAGAAGGCCTAAGAATGCCTGCAATTCTGTTTTATTCTGTGGCTCTGGGGCTTCCCTGATGGCTTTTAATTTTTCAGTAGTGGGGTGGATGCCTTCCCCATCGATTCTATATCCTAAGAATTCTACACTGCTGGTTCCCCACACACATTTGTCAGGTTTGATCCTTAACCCTTTATCTTGTAGTCTATGTAATACTTCTCTTATTCTTTTGTTGAGTTGATTTTGGTTTTCTCCTGAAATTAAAATGTCATCAAAATAGGGAATGGTCCCTTTAATTCCTGACAACAAACGTTCCATTATGCTTTGAAAAATCCCGGGAGCTATGATTACTCCAAATTGTAATCTGGTACATTTAAACGCACCCCTGTGGGTGACAATTGTCTGTGCGAGTGCTGTCGGTTCATCGACAGGGAGTTGCTGGTAAGCTTGGGCTAAATCGATTTTTGCAAACACTTTCCCTTCCCCCAGGGAGTGAAGGAGCTGTTGTACCACTGGAATGGGGTAAGGGTGATGTTGGAGGGCTTTGTTGAGCGTTGACTTATAGTCAGCGCAAACCCTCAAAGAGCCATCCGGTTTAAGAGGCGTGACTATGTGTGTTTCCCATGGCCCCTGCTCTACAGGAACTAAAATGCCCTGGCTTATGAGCTTATCTAGCTGTAGGTCAAGCTTGGGAAGGAGCGGGAGGGGTACCCTGCGTGGTTTGAGCAGGACAGGAGGGACCTTGGGGTCAATAGAAAAGGAGATAGGGGGCCCTTTATACGATCCCAAGGTGGGGCTAAACACTTCTGGGAATTCCTGTAAGAAGTTAGGCATGCTATCAGAGTTAACAGTACAGATACCAGAAATTTCAATTCCCAATGGTTCCATCCAAGCCAAACCCAGAAGAGAGTGTCTAGCCCCTGCAACAACAATCATAGGAAGGGTACATTTAACAGTCTTAAACATAATAGGTACATTCACTTGGCCTAGAACAGGTATTATTCCCCCTTGAAAATCTCTAATTACCAATGAGGTTTGTAAAAGGTCAGACTTTGAGAGGCTAGGCATGTACATTATAAGCTTTCCCCACGGCATAATGGTATATTTAGACCCCGTATCAAGTTCCATAGAGCATGGCTTATTGTTTAGGAGCAGTGAGATTACAATCTTGCCCCCATTTTTTGTTGCCGTGCTATTTACGGAAAATTGATTGTTACCTCTTGAGTAGTCGCGGTTAGCGGTTGAGTAGTTCTTGCGGCCGGAAAACCGGAGAAACCGGTTTTCGTGCGGTTGAGGTGTTTGGGTCTGGAAGCGAGGAGGACGAGGAGTGGAGAAAGATTCCTCAGGCAAGGGTGCTCTGCAGGCTTCGGCGATATGGCCGCGTCGGTTGCAGCGGTGGCAAATGGCGTCCCGGAAAGGGCAGCATTGGCGCTGATGGTTTCCTCGGCAGCCGGCGCAGGGGGCGACGGGGCGAGGGTATCTGGGTTGTCTCGGCTGGTCCTGTTGCAGCAGAAAACAGCTGTCCTCGTTGAGGGCTGGTGGGCAGAGGTCGTCTGGGGCCTCTGCGCGGGAAAACGTGGAGTCGATCTTGGTGATGACTTCCCGCTTGTCGTGCTCCTTCAGCTCCTTGGCAGCAGCGTCGGCGACCTCTGCGGTTTGTGCCAGCTTGATTACTGCCTGGAGAGACGGCTCGTCTTCGGTGAGGAGCTTGTTTCGGACCATGGCATTTCTCATGCCGAAGATTAGGGCGTCAGTGAGGCAAGCTTCCGGGCTATCAAACTTACATTTTGAAAGCACCGTTCGAAGACGCGTAGCGAACTGATTAATGGATTCGGATTCGAGCTGGGCCATTCTTGAAAACTGGTGCCGGAAAACGACGGCTGGTTTCGTAGGCTTGAAATGGCTCACGAGCTTGGTTTGCAGGACGTCCCAAGCGACGGATTTGGCTGGAAGCGGATCGGTGAGAGTCTGGGCGAGATCGAATATTTCTGGGCCGCAGTAATTCAGGAAGATTGCCCGCTTTCGTTCGGCGTCGGCGTCCCTTATTCCCGCAGCTTCGAGGAAGATCTCGAACTTGGCCATGTAGGCGTCCCAGGAGGATTTCTCCGGATCGAAGAACTCAGGAGCACGGCCGATTTGAAGGTTGTTCATCTTGCACGCGTGGTTCTTCTGTCCGTCATCGCCAGTGAAAAGTCCAGAGACAGGCTTAAGTAAAGACGGTTCCTTTATTCATCTCTTAAAAGGGAAGTGACAATCAGCGGGAACACGTCTGCTTAACCTGGAGAGAAGCCGCTCTTTTATACATTTGCGGCTCCCGCCAAAATAGAGCAGCCAGCGTCTGAGCCAATCAGGCGCGACTTCCTGTTTCCGGCTCAGACAGCGTTTCTCATGGAACCAACTATTTACATAGGATTCAACAAGCCCCATGTAGAGAGCATTACAGTGGTCGAATCTCAAGGTGATGAGTGCATGAGTGACTGTGAGCAGTGAGTCCTGGTCCAAATAGGACCGCAACTGGTGCACCAGGCGAACCTGGGCAAATGTCCCCCTGAAAGATGGTTCGCTAATGTGAGCTGTGGATTGAGGAGGACACCCAAGTCGCGGACCCTCTCTGAGGGGGTCAATAATTCCCCCCCCCCAGGGTTATGGATGGAGAGATGGAATTGTCCTTGGGAGGCAGAACCAACAGCCACTCCGTCTTATCCGGGTTGAGTTGGAGTCTGTTGATAAATAAACAAAAGCTTGCACTATTTATTGCTGCAGTTCAGTTTGATCCATGTTATTCCAGGTCAAAATGATGGGTATGTGATCTGTTGTTAAGGCATACATTCTGAAATAACTTCAGGCCATTTTTTCCCCCACTGAATCAAAGCCAACTCATTTTATTTTTGTATTGATTTGCATCCCAATTCCGAAGTCCTTGTACAAAGGACAGTTTGTAAATGCAAATGTGATAGATGGACAGATACATTTATATTCATGAGAGCTAAACAGGTTAGAGTTATTGTTCACTCCCGTGTTGTCAGTAATAATCAGAAAATAGGGGGGATTAATCAGAAGATGTGTAAATAAAGCCTTTAATCTGATCATATCACTGCGGTTGAGCTAAGATGACAATAAGAGGAAAATATTTTCCCCATAGATAATAGAGTTTTTATCCAAATAGTTATTCTTCAGTTTCTTACCTATAATAATGGAGCAACAGGACAGATAATTTGCTTGCTTAACTGCTATATTTATTATTTCTCTTCCCTTACTCAGATCATATAACTCATTTTGCATGAATTACAATGCAAAAAATTCAGTAACAAATGCACACAACTGGAGTTGATTTTGGTCACTGATTTGTCATCAGTTTGGGATAGGAGGTTCTTATTTTTATTTTACATTTTATTAATTTTTATCAAACTTTTTAATAAACAGTAAAGAAATTAAATTAAAAGAAAAAATATTCAGAAGTTACAGAAAAAAAGAAAAGAAAAAGTAAATATAGTAATAATAATAATAATAATAATAATAATGACTTGACTTCCAACCTTCATCACACTGAGCATAAACTAATATAGTAACTTTTCATCCTCTTTTAAAATTACAAATAATAATAATAAAAACCCTTCTTTTCAGAGCCTAGCATTTATCTGTATACAATCCAGAAATTGTTTTCTTTTCCATCCTGGTTCAGCAAAAAGTCCATTATGAGTTACCCGAAATATCAAGCAAATAGTTTAGCCCTGATCAAATAGTACATTTTTTTTCATATTGCTCTTCATAGTGTTGACCTTTAAATAATTCCAATGGTGGTGAGGATTTGATCTTTCATCAATCTTTGGCATTCAGCTTGAATCTTCAGAGCTGCCACTAGCCTACAGTACTTTGCTAATCCCATAAAGAGGCATTATCCAGGATTTTTGTCATAGCTGTTTCATGTTCACATTCTTTTCTTGATTTGTCTTTTACATTCCCATTTGGATAATCTCAATTTTGTTGTCTTCTATGCCTTCAAATTCTACAACGTCTATGTCAGATAAAAGTTTTTTTTCATTATCTTCTAAAAGTTTACCCATCAAAATCTGTTTCTTGAGATATGCAAAAAACACTTTAAGATCAGAAAAAGCTATAGCTGATTTAGCCATTTTAATTCTCCCGCCTGATTCTCTCTAATGTCCACTTGCAACCTTCATCCCATCTCAGTTCCTAATAATGGGCTTAGTTTCATTTCATTTGTTTCGCACAAGCACAATGGTTTAATTATGTACTTGTTCTCCAAATCTTACATCAAAAATAACCAATATTTTAAACCTCCCTGTTCTCCCAGTCCATTTAAAACTTTCTTAATTCAAACCCCATCTTTTGCTTTTTTGCCAATAGCATATTATTTTAAATTCTTAAATCTCTATTTAAAAATTCTTAATCCCAAAGAAGAAAATAAAATTCACTAGGTTTCAAATTAAGCTTGCTGATTTGAAGGTCTTTAATATTCACAAAGCGATTAAAGAAAACATTTCTGATGTGATTAGAAAGTGAATTTAGCTGGCTTAGTGTCATTTATTAAAGGCTCTCTTGCTGATGAAAGCAAATTTGTCCTATCTTGCTCACTCTTGGCATACAGACACACCAAAGACTGCTATTTTATGGTCTTCTTATGAGAAACTACAGCTCAGGGCACTTGTGGGCAACCTCCTGTTCTCTCCTTCTTTCCTGGAGAGATTCAAAGGACCACTCTACTCACCAGTCTATTATTCTTCAGACAAGTCATAATTTTCACCCATTCACAGATATGTCTCCAAACAGACATGATTTGCATTGGAAGCTGATATTTATTTTTCCAGGTGGCTTCACAGAATCTGCTCAAAACTACCCAGACATGTATCTTATGTTCCCAAGATACTTCAATTGCTATATCATTAACGGAGGTATTTAATAATGAAAATATATTTAATTGAAAAGCATGTTATAGTTACTAGGCAACTACATTTTGGGTGGCAATTGATTATTGTAAATTAAACATGGTTGCTTCTGTTTGGAGTTGTTTAAGAGAGTGAATTAGGTCCCACAGAGTTGGCCTTCTCCGGGTCCCGTCAACTAAACAATGTCGTTTGGCGGGACCCAGGGGAAGAGCCTTCTCTGTGGCGGCCCCGGCCCTCTGGAACCAACTCCCCCCAGAGATTAGAATAGCTCCCACCCTTCTTGCCTTTCGCAAGCTTCTTAAAACCCACCTCTGTCGTCAGGCATGGGGGAATTAAGATATTCTTTCCCCCTCGGCTTCCACAATTTATGTATGGTATGTTTGGATGTATGATTGGTTTTTAAAATAAGGGTTTTTAGCTTCTTTAGTATTGGATTGTCGCACATTGTTTTTATTACTGTTGTTAGCCGCCCCGAGTCTACGGAGAGGGTCGGCATACAAATCCAATAAAATGAAATGAAATGAAGTGTTACCAGATTTTTCAGAGTATAAGATGCACCTTAGTTTTTGGGGAGGAAAATAAGGAAAAAAACATCTGCCTACCAGGTATTCATCTGGCTAGCGTTCTTAGTCTGGTCAGCTTCAGCACATTATTTTATCCCCTGGTTAGGGCTTAAAAAACCTTATTTGAAGGGAGTAACAATGAAAGAGCTTTCAAGCCGGTAAGAGCTGGGAACATCGTTAGCACCTGGTTAGGGCTGGAAAGAAACATTTGGAGCAAGTAGAGCAATGAAAAAAAGCTTGCAAAGACTTAGGGCTTGGAAAACATTTTTTGCGCAGAGTAACAATGAAAGAGTCTGCAAGATAAGAACTAGGAAGATCATTAGAACCTCGATAGAAAAAAATGCTAAAAGAGATGGTATCACAAGAAATAGAAAAAACCCCAGAACTTTATCTGTTAGGTATAACTAAGCGGAAATATAAAAAAGACATTTTTTACTTAGTTATTCATATTTTAACAGCGGCTAGGATAGTTTATGCACAAAATTGGAAGGGAGAAAATACCCCCAAAGAAGAAGATGTAATAAAAAAAAATTTAGACTGTGCAGAGATGGATATGATGACAAGACGGTTGAACAACCAAGAAGATTCTAAATGTTATACTATTTGGAATAAAGTTTATATGTGGATAGATAAAAATAAAAATTAAATGTTATGAGAAAGTATGAATATATTAAAATTACTTTATATTTTTTCCTTTTTTATTAAATTAATTTTATGTTATTATAATGTCTGAACAAAATTCTTCTTTTCACCTAGGTTAATATGTTGATTTAATGAATCAAGAATATATTCTTTTTCTGTATTAAAAATTCACTTCTAAGATGAGAGGGGTAATTGTAACCCCTACTACGTGTTAAATGTTTGTGTGTTTGTGTGTGATTTTTATGGAAAATTAATAAAGTTTATTTTAAAAAAAAGAACCTTGATAGGTCTGGGGGAAAAAACTTCAAAAAAGCTATATTCAGAGTATGAGATGCAGCCAAATTTTCAGCCTCTTTTAAGGGAGGAAAATGGTGCATCTTATACTCCCAAAAATTATTTATTTATTTATTTACTTACTTACTTACTTACTTACTTACTTACTTACTTACTTATTAGATTTGTATGCCGCCCCTCTCCGCAGACTTGGGGCAGCTCACAACCATAATAAAAACAATGTATCACAAATCTAATATGAAAAATGCGGTAATTGCTATGGATAAATACTCTTTTCTCTCTGTCCAATGTAGTATATTGGTACAATGATAAGGAAGATGGATTCTGCCCATAATTACTGTAGATTGTCTCTTATTACAGATATTCTAGAGTAGAAATATGAAACCTTAAATCTGGGGGCCATCCATAGCTTCCCTGCCTCTCGTTTGTACCATAAGACCTGACTACTGAATTTTGGCAGCACAGTTGCTTCATTTTTTTTAATCATTCATCCAAATACTGAACTGTTAGTGTGGGAGTAGACCAGTTTTGAAGATAGGAATGGCAGTCAAGAAATATCTGGGTACTGAAGCATGTCCCTAGCCATCCTTAATGCTCTCAGATTTAAAATTGCCCTCAGTGGAAATTTGGCCTGTTTGGGAAAAAGTGAAGATAGGATGCATTTTCTTCTCAGAAGCTCCTGCTCCTATTCCCACCCCTAGGGCCTCCAAACTGCAACACCCCCCCCCCAAACAACCCTGTTCATTCCGCTGTCTTTCTTATCCTACTGAATATCCTGTAACCTTCCACAAGGTCAACAAGTAAAGTTGTTGCTTTCAATCCCTCAAAGGTTCTTCTCCCACAGAATCTAAAGGATGCTATTCTGGGAAGTGACATCCATATATCTTAAAAGTCGCCACGGTTGAGAAACACTGATCTGGAGAAAGAGATATAGTCACTTTCTGTTGCCATTTGAGCTGTCAATGTCCCTCTGACAATCAGTGGTTGAAGGTTATTGCTTTTAACTATTTTTATATTGGGGGTTTTATCTTTGGAGTCACTGAGAGTGAGTTGGGCGGTCATATAAATTTTCTTAAGTAAATAAACAAACACCACTTATCAGAAGACTAAATGGTAGACAATGGCCTATAGAATCTGTGTTGACTCTATCCCATTTTGTTGCCCTGGCACCTCTTAACATCATAATTTCCTACCAAATCCTGGGAGGAAATCACTAATTTTTAGCGTGATTTTTAAAACTTAATTGTTTAATAACCACCAACATTGAGCATATTTTAAAAAACTTAATATTTCAACCAAATAGATAGGTTAAGATTTATAAAACATTTATATTATATATATGGGCTATGTAATTTCTGACTGCCACTTAACGTTATATCTGCACTGACTAATGATATGCTTTACATAAAGAAAAATCTTTCCCACTGTGTTAGATGTGGGCGTGAAAGAAGGAACAGACAGAGGAACACCTTTATTTCTCCTGATACTAACAATACTAAAACCTTTGAAGGGCGTTCGTAGACTACAGGTTGCTGCTAAGATAACCGTGGGTGCCAAAAGGTGTCTTTGTTCTCTAGTCCTTCTCAGAATCCCACCTTCATCGCCAGTGTTAGATATGGGCACGAAAGAAGGAACAAACGCAGGAACAGTTCAGCACCTTTATTTCCTCTGGGTGTTAGCAATGCAAACTGCCAGCCAGGTGGCAGGGATTCGTCCTTTATAGGAATCCCTGCAGCTTAGCCAGCCATTGACAGCAGTTTATTTCTTCCGCCGCTAGATCATCCAATCAGCAATTGTAATTCAAATCTATGCTCTTTTTGTCGGTACGGAATACACTGTATGTATACTAATACTAATTAGTATTAATTAAAAGTCTTTGGAGAGGGGCGGCATAGAAATTCAATAACAACAACTCTGTGAGATGAGTTGAGCTGACAGATAGTGAGTGCCCCAGAATTATCCAGATGCCTTCATGCCTAAGGTGGGGCTTAAACTTATAGCCTTCCGTTTTCTAAGCCAGAGCCTTAACCACTACATCAACCTGGCCTCCTTCTTTCTGCTGAATCTGGAAACAGTATTGTCACATACGGACGTACCTCAGATTATTTGCATATTAGTGCTGATTGCCTGATGAAATGATGGGAATTTTTAAATGACTGTCAGTGGCCAGCAGCCTTCAGGGAAACCCTTATAAGCAGCTTCCCTGGAGCCTGGCGGCAGTTCTGCTACCGCTACAGCTCGGAGAGAAATAAAGTGCTGAACTGTTACTGCAGCTCGCGTCTTCAATTGTGCTTGGATCTAACAAGCATGCTAGGGAAATCCAGGGAAGTGGTATAGAGAGATTGTCACAATAGTTGGTCCTCTGGTATCTGCCACTTGTTTCATTCTACCTAGTGGCGAGGGCCAGATGTTTCAATCACAATGTTCCACTCAAAGAACTGCTTTGATTGGGAAAATGTGGAGACAGGTTCCCACAATGCCAATGTTGAAGAAACGTGGGTGAATCTTGGAAGCCCCACGATGGCTCTCGCGGCTGTGTTCTGCATGATCTGAAGTTTCCGAACACTTTTCAGAGGTAGCCCCATGTAGAGAGTGTTAAATCCTGTAAATTCTGTAATGTTCTATAATGTTCTGTATCTGGGTTAACTGGTTAAACAAGAGTTGTTAAGCAGAATTGAAAGAAACCATAGGCATTGTTTACCTGCTTCCTATTGGCTGCTCTAGAGGGCGCCAAAATGGAAGAGCTGTCAGCCGCCGGCTGTTGCTGAGGGAAAGTCTTTAAATAGCCGAGCTTCTGGTCTTACGCGCTTCTTCTGTAACTCGCGTATAGAGTGAAAGTGTTTTCCGCTCGCTCAGAGCCTGTAGAGAAATAAAGAGAGTTTATTTGGAAACCGTTTTTCTCGGTCATTTCATTGGCGACGAGGGTCTTAGCGGTGATTTTTTTTTTAGGAAAAAATCAATATGTCGACCCCTTCGCTGATTCAGCCTCCCGAGTTGTTTGACCCGGAACGGTCAACTTGGGCAGCCTATATGGCTAAATTTGAGATTTTCCTGGAAGCTGCCAGCCTACATACGGCTGAGGACAGCAGGAAACGCGCTCTATTTTTGAATTACTGCGGCACGCATATTTTTGAATTGGCCGGGACTTTAACTGATCCCGAACCACCTAATGCTGTACCATGGGCTACTTTACAAGAAAAGTTGGCTGCCCATTTTAAACCAACTAAGCCGCCCATAGTTTATAGGCATCAATTTTCCCGTATGTCCCAATCGGATGGGGAATCTATTAACCAGTTCGCGACCAGACTCCGAACTATCCTAGCGAAATGTCAATTTGACAATCCGGAAGCCAGATTGACGGACGCCCTCATTTTTGGGATGCGAAACGTTACCATAAGGAACAAGTTATTGGCAACTGAGAGCTCCACATTGCAAGACGTGATTAAAGCTGCTCAGACAGCTGAGGTAGCTGAGGCTGCGGCAGCTGATTTAAAGTCCAATGACAAGCTGCAAACTGTATTTAAAATCACAGACTCTCAGCGTCCCTCGGCTCGCCGCCTGCCTGAGGTTCAGCTCGCCGACTATGAAGACTACAATGACCACTGCTGCTACCTTCGAGGACCACCAGAACGACAACCCAGGCCAACTTTTCCTGCCTGCGCCGGATGCAGAGGGCAACATCAACGGTCGCGCTGCCCCTTTAAGGACGCCTTCTGCTACAGATGCGAGAAGAGAGGCCACATCGCCGCCGCTTGCCGTGCTGCCTTGCCAGATGACAACTCTTCTCCACAAGGTCAACAGCCTTCCTTTCCTGCTCCCCGAGCCTACCGTCCTTTCCGGCCACAAGGACGGGGGTTTCGCCGGCCTTGGAATGCCAGAGGTAACCGCTTTTTCAGTGGTTCTACAGTTTACCCTCCTGCCCCTAATAAAATTGTTGTCCCCATCCTTTTAAACCATCAGCCGTGCCATATGGAATTGGACACAGGCTCGAAATATACACTGATGCCTTGGCATAAATTACATTTGTATATACCAAGTTTGGCACGGGACAGTTTGCAACCTTTGGACATTGCTATCAATGATTTCCAGGGTCACCCAATTAGGATTTTGGGTAAAACTAGGGTTCCTATCACCTTTAGAAATGTGAACCATGTTCTCCCTCTATTAGTTGTAGACGGGGCTAATCATTCCCTTCTAGGGTTGGACTGGATGGCTCCCTTGGGATTAGCGGTAACAGGTCTTAACAAATTGACATTTTCTACCGCCCCTGATTTTGTCACTGAATTTCCCGAGGTTTTCCGTGCTGGTCTGGGTACCTTTAAAGGACCTCCTATTTCTTTTTCTTTAGACCCTTCTGTTCCTCCCGTTCGATTAAAACCTCGCAGGGTACCTTTACCCTTGCTGAATAAGCTAGATGAACAATTAACAAAACTTCAAGCACAAGGTATATTGGTTCCAGTGGAACATGCACCCTGGGAAACACCTATTGTAACCCCACTGAAGCCAGATGGCTCCCTACGAGTTTGTGCGGATTACAAATCCACTATTAATAAGGCGCTACAGCACAACTCCTATCCTATTCCAGTGGTGCAACAGCTGTTACACACCTTGGGGTCTGGGAAAATCTTCGCGAGGCTGGACCTTGCACAGGCTTACCAGCAATTAACAGTGGACGAAGCCACTGCCCTGTCACAGACTATTGTAACGCACAGGGGTGCTTTTAAGTGTACGCGCCTGCAATTTGGAGTGAGTGTTGCTCCTGGTATATTCCAGCGGTTAATGGAGCGCTTATTGGGGGGCCTTGCTGGGGTGGTCCCGTATTTCGACGACATTTTAATTTGTGGGGACAACCCTGCCCAGTTGCACAGTCGAATTAGACAGGTACTCACTAGGTTGAGAGATAAAGGTCTACGTTTGAAACCGGAAAAATGTGTGTGGGGGACCCCTTCAGTCGAATTTTTGGGATTTCGTATTGATGCTGAGGGCATTCACCCCACCGAGGAAAAAGTTAGAGCAATTAAAGACGCCCCTGCCCCAACTTGTAAAGCAGAACTGCAAGCCTTTTTGGGGCTCTTAAATTTTTATGCAGTTTTTCTGCGACAGAAAGCCTCAGTAGCTGAGCCCCTACATAGACTCCTCCATAAAGGGACAGAGTGGCGTTGGGGTGAGAAAGAACAACGGGCGTTTTGCATGGTTAAGGATCTTTTGTCGTCCCATAGCTTAGTAGTGCAATATAGCTCAACCCTCCCTGTGAGGCTCACCTGCGACGCTTCTCCGTACGGTGTGGGCGGTGTGTTGGCCCATATTTTTCCGAACGGGCAGGAGGCTCCAATTGCCTATTTTTCTAGAACACTATCTGGGGCTGAGCGCAATTACGCGCAGATTGACAAGGAAGCTCTGGCGCTGGTAGCCGGGGTGAAAAAATTTCATCATTATCTGCTTGGGAGACCTTTTCAGTTAGTAACAGACCACAAGCCTCTCTTGGGTCTGCTAGCCACCGGACGGCCAACTCCTCCCTTCATGTCTCCCCGTATGTCCAGATGGGCTATTTTCCTAGCCGCATATGACTACCAACTCATTCATAAAGGGGGCTCTGCTATTAATCACGCAGACGGCCTCAGTCGCTGTCCATTGGGACAGAGAGTAGAAGACCCAGCGCCCGCTGCAGAGGTACTCCTTATCGAATTAGATAAGTCTCCTGTAGTCACTGCCAGGCAGGTGGCATTGGAAACCAGGCAAGATAGGACTTTAAGCAGGATTTTGAATTATATTTTGAAAGGCTGGCCAGCAAATGGGGACGATCCCTTAATAGGTGAATTTAAAACAAAGAGGCTAGAACTATCAGTTATGCATGATTGCATTCTCTGGGGGGAAAGAGTGGTTATCCCTACTGCCCTGAGACCGAGGGTTATGAAAATGCTACATGAGGGGCATCCAGGGGTGGTGAGGATGAAGGCATTGGCAAGGGGGTATTTGTGGTGGCCCGGCTTGGATAAAGAAATTGAGAACTGGGTGGCAACATGTGGCCAGTGCCAAGAAACGCGGCCAGACCCGCCTAAAACCACCCCTGCACAGTGGGACAGTCCCCAAGGGCCATGGTCTAGGGTGCATATTGATCTGGCTGGGCCAGTGGGGAATCATATGTTTTTAATCCTGATTGATGCGTATTCAAGGTGGCTGGAAATAGTCCCATTAACCTCTACCACATCATCAGCAGTAATACATGTATTAAGGAAGTTATTTACAACACATGGGTGCCCGGACATATTAGTCTCGGACAACGGGCCCCAATTTACATCTAAACAATTTGAGGTATTCCTAGCTGGTCTGGGGGTCCGGCATGCCCTTACCTCTCCCCACGCAGCGTGGTCTAATGGAGCAGCAGAACGTTATGTTCGAGTGGCCAAAGAAGCCATTAAGAGGTCAGCCCCAGGTGACATCCAGGAGAGGTTAGACACGTTCTTGCTGACCCAACACATAACACCTAGTATGACCACTGGGAAAAGCCCTGCTGAGTTGCTAATGGGGAGGAGGTTAAGATCAACCCTGGATAGGCTGCACCCCTCTTATATCAAATTAAAACCGGACAATATACTAATACCTGAACGTGCAGTGGCCGTGGGACAAAAGGTATATGTTAAAAATTTTGATACAGGGAAGCATTGGGAAAGTGGCATTGTGCAAGACCAAACAGGTCCCAAAACATATATGGTGAAATTACTAGATGGCCGCCTCTGGAAAAGGCACATTGACCACATTAGGGGGAGAGTGGAGAAAATCGAGAGTGAAGGACATAAAGATAACACTCATCCCCTCCCCACAGGGAATTTCGCAAGGGCAAACAGGAACCCGGAACCAATTGATTGGGACTTACCTGGGGGAAATAGCCACTCCAGCGCTGCCTCAGCTCTGCCATCTCCTGGTCAGGGGAGCAACGCGTCTGCAGGTCGTGAGGAACCGTCTTCATCGGTGGACACACAAGTTATGGGCGACCCTCGACGGTCAGATCGGACTTCGCGAAGACCCCCTCACTTAGAAGACTTTGTTACTTACTTGACCGAATAAAATCTGTAAAAACCATCCAGAAGGGGGAGGGGTGTTAAATCCTGTAAATTCTGTAATGTTCTATAATGTTCTGTATCTGGGTTAACTGGTTAAACAAGAGTTGTTAAGCAGAATTGAAAGAAACCATAGGCATTGTTTACCTGCTTCCTATTGGCTGCTCTAGAGGGCGCCAAAATGGAAGAGCTGTCAGCCGCCGGCTGTTGCTGAGGGAAAGTCTTTAAATAGCCGAGCTTCTGGTCTTACGCGCTTCTTCTGTAACTCGCGTATAGAGTGAAAGTGTTTTCCGCTCGCTCAGAGCCTGTAGAGAAATAAAGAGAGTTTATTTGGAAACCGTTTTTCTCGGTCATTTCAGAGAGCGTTGCAGTAATCGAACCTCGAGGTGATGAGGGCATGAGTGACTGTGAGCAATGACTCCCTGTCCAAATAGGGCTGCAACTGGTGCACCAGGCGAACCTGGGCAAACGCCCTTCTCGCCACAGCCGAAAGATGATGTTCCAATGTTAGCTGTGGATCGAGGAGGACGCCCAAGTTGCTAACCCTCTCTGAGGGGGTCAATAATTCCCCCCCCCCAGGGTAATGGACGGACAGATGGAATTGTCCTTGGGAGGCAAGACCCAAAGCCACTCCGTCTTGTCTGGGTTGAGTTTGAGTTTGTTGACACGTTTCTTCAACACTCCGTGGCTTGCATTGGCTGCCGATCAGTTTCCGGTCACAATTCAAAGTGTTGGTTATGACCTTTAAAGCCCTACATGGCAATGGACCAGATTACCTCCGGAACCGCCTGCTACCGCACGAATCCCAGCGACCAATAAGGTCCCACAGAGTTGGCCTTCTCCAGGTCCCGTCAACTAAACAATGTCGGTTGGTGGGCCCCAGGGGAAGAGCCTTCTCTGTGGCGGCCCCGGCCTTCTGGAATCAACTCCCCCTGGAGATTAGAACTGCCCCCATCCTCCCTGTCTTTTGTAAACTACTCAAGACTCATTTATACCGCCAGGCATGGGGGAGTTGAGATAGCTCTTCCCCCTAGGCCATTACAAGTTATGCATGGTATGTTTGTGTGTATGTTTGGTTTTATAATAGGGTTTTTTAGTTGTTTTTATTATTGGATTGTACATGTTGTGTTTATTATTGTTGTTAGCCGCCCCGAGTCTGCCGAGAGGGGCGGCATACAAATCCAATAAATTATTATTATTATTATTATTATTATTATTATTATTATTATTATTATTCAAAAATATTATCTGGAGATAGCAATCCTTGAACAAATAATTTGTGGCTAAATGTTGCAGGTATCACATTACATTTGAGATTCTAAGACAAAACAGCAATATTTGGTTCCTTTTTCTGGCAATATGAGGGAGAGGGAGCTCAGATTTGTCTCTCACCTTAGCTGATTGTTTCAGATTAATGGACAAGCAGAGGGGAGGACTGAAGAAAAACCCAGCAGTCTTTATATATGCAAAGCTGGAGATTCATTTTGGTGGTATGCTAGATTCAAAAAATAAATCAAATCCAAATTGTGTAGTATTATCTACTGATTGGAAGAAAGGGAAACCTGTAAAGTACAAAATAATCCTATTAAAATAGAGATGGCTAAACAGTTGGTTGCCAATTGATCTCAAAATTATGGCTTCTTATGTATAAGCAAATAGAGGGATTATATTATTAAACAGTAAAGTGCTATATGAATGTGCCTGAAATTTTTTGGGTATATTTTATGTTGCAAATTGCATCTTTTGCAATGTAACCAGAAAATCCATGTGGAAGGGGGGCTGATTAAAAAAAAACACCCCTAAAGCAACCGCCATAACTATCCTAAAATACTGAAACCAAGGTACACACTGCCTTTAAGTCAGTCCTCAAATAGTGGGGTGTGCCACTATTTTTTCATGCCTAACCAGGGGATAAAATAATGTGCTGAAGCTGACCAGACAAAGGATGCTAGCTAGGTAGGCAGATTTTCCCCCCTTTATTTTCCTCCCCAAAAACTATTATATTCCAGTGCATTTTATACTCTGAAAAATACAATAGTTTGGGTAATGAAATGCCAGCAAGAAAACAACCAGGTTCAGATAGCACCGGGACCTAACTGGCCAACTCTGTGGGACCTAACTGGTGGCTGGGATTCGTGCGGCAGAAGGCGGTCCTAGAGATATTCTGGTCCGATGCCATGAAGGGCTTTATAGGTCATAACCAACACTTTGAATTGTGACCGGAAACTGATCGGCAACCAATGCAGACTGCGGAGTGTTGGTGTAACATGGGCATACCTAAGGAAGCCCATGATTGCTCTCACAGCTGCATTCTGCACGATCTGAAAAATGCTGCTGCTGTTGTTGTTTTTTTCAGATACTGATGGATTTTATTTATCTTAACCTGGCACATATTTGCTCCCCTATCTTGGATCTTTGCACATTGCTTTAGCACAAGGAATTGTCCCAGGACTCCCTTGCTCTCCTACTTCATTCCTTTACGTTTGCCTAACAATATCTTCAGCAGCATCTTTTGCTCTCGTGCAACCTACAATATTTAGGGCCAGAGCCCTTCTGCACACATTTGTTGCCTGAGTAATCTAGGGAGACCCATTTACTTTCAAAATGCTTGGTAAAGTGCTTCATCATGAAAGCATAAAATCAATTAAATTGGACAATAAAAAAAGTGCGGGCTGTGAATGGCTATGGCAGATATTCTTTGCACCTTTGTTTTAAGAGAAGATTGTGCATCCATTATTAATGCACTGATGATGATGAATACGATTGTATTCTGGTAACAACATACAAGGTTTTTTTAAAAGGACAAATATAATTACTCATGCAAATATTTTAACTGTACATAATTGAAAGCAAACTAAAGTCTTGACATCACAGACCTCTGGAGCTTGGGATTTAGCCAGAAAATGAAATGTGACAGCCATGAATTTAGAGATTCTGCTGATGGTTTCATAGAATGCAATCAAGGCAGCAATACACACAGAGAAGTGGGTCATTTTCATTCATGTGAAATAAGTTGCTGACACAAATGACTGAAATAAGAAGCATCATAAAGCCAGAAGGGGTCTTCTTGTATCCCTGCTGGGCTGGAAGATAAGATGGTCATTCTCAGGCTATCTGCAGCTGTGGCACCGAATGCAGCACTGTAGCCCTGGCAGATCAGCAGCTTCTGTTGCTAGAAAGCAGGAAATGGACCCTGCCTGGACATATGATGAATTAATCATCCTCAGATGAACCAGATCCAAAATTGGAACAGGCTGTTTAGGAAATCTGGCTGAGATTTTGACTCCTAAACAGAAAACTTCTAGCTTTGAATAGAGAAGACTAAAGATTATACAAACAGAAAGAAGAGCAAGAGCTTATAAAAAGCACAGATCACGAATCTCTAAGAATGAAATAGTAACCCAATTTGTTAATCTTATTTTCTTTTAATCTATTTTTCTGTCCTTCTCATTTAATATTTTTCCTGGTTCCAACCATCAGCATTCCAAATTCATGTTACCTTTTAATCGTAGTTTGTGCTATTTGTGTTTCTTTGACATTTTGAACTAACTTGGCAATTGATTTGTGATTCATCTCACACTTCGTTTTTTCATTCCAGAATGATTCTTGAAATGAAAATAGAACTTTGATCTTATTTTATCTCCTGGAGGAATTCTGCTAGAGATATGTAGCTTTGGGCAGACAATCCTGTGATATTGTTTTTGTGCTCTCTCTCGCAACCACATAGGAGCAGCTTAAGGGTTTGCAACCCATGTGGCTGAAAGTATATCCAGGGAACTTCTCACTTAGAATAAATAAGAACATATTGCAATTACAGATAAGCTTCCCAAACCTTTTCTATGCATAAAACATACATAGACAAATAGAATATAAAATAGCATTGGTAGCATCTCTCTTTCTTTCTGATAATCTATTTTTTGTCCTGTTTCCTATTGAGCCTATGTGTTGATTACAGCCAAACAGGACAGTTTTATGAACTTCTGCATGCCATTATCTTTGGAATAATAATAGAAACATAGAAACATAGAAGATTGACGGCAGAAAAAGACCTCCTGGTCCATCTAGTCTGCCCTTATACTATTTCCTGTATTTTATCTTAGGATGGAATATTTTCTCACGTTGCTTCTGATCTTTCCCCCAACTAACCTCAGATTGTGTCCCCTTATTCTTGTGTTCACTTTCCTATTAAAAACACTTCCCTCCTGGACCTTATTTATTCCTTTAATGTATTTAAATGTTTCGATCATGTCCCCCCTTTCCCTTCTGTCCTCCAGACTGTATAGATTGAGTTCATTAAGTCTTTCCTGATAAGTTTTATGCTTAAGACCTTCCACCATTTTTGTAGCCCATCTTTGGACCTGTTCAATTTGATCCATATCCTTTTGTAGGTGAGGTCTCCAGAACTGAACACAGTATTCCAAATGGGGTCTCACCAGCGCTCTATACAGCGGGATCACAATCTCCCTCTTCCTGCTTGTTATACCTCGAGCTATGCAGCCAAGCATTCTACTTGCTTTCCTTACCGCCTGACCGCACTATAGCAGTGGCGATGAACCTTTTTTCCCTCGGGTACTGAAAGCACTACATCTGTTCATATCATACATTCTTATTTTACTTACTTACTTACTTATTTATTTATTTTGTCAAGTATATAAAGATATAATATTTATATACATGATACTAGTAAAAGAGAAACATTAGATTAGGGGATAGAAGGCACTCTGGTGCACATTCTTCTTGTGGTTTTATATATAATTATTTTTGCAGAGAGAGGTGAATGAAAAACAAAATAAGTGACCAAGAATTTGATAAAATTAGGTAATAATGGCTTTTGGAAATAGGAATGCATTTTGGTAGGTTAAATGATTTGGTAGATTAAACAATTTATTTTTTCAGTGTTACAGACCATTTAGCTTGTCTACTGGTTAGTCTCTATTATAGTCTCAAAGTGCCACTCTAGCTCTCTCTACTTGTTTGCCGGGTGTTAATTCTAACCCACAACTTCTGGTCTGTCCTCGCATTTCCTCCTTGACTCTTTCCCCTTTTCTCTTCATTTGTTCATGCTGAGACCCCTTTTCACCAAGTAACTTTGGTAATGATGATTTCAGTCATTTCATCTTCTTTCTCAGTTCCACATCTCATCAAGCATATAAAGTTCCCTGAGCTACATTAAGACTGTCAAGACAAATTCTTTGCTCGGCTTCTGATGTTACCATTTTTGCTCATGGGAATAATCTCATAAATGATTCCCATGGAGAAAAAATTATATTTTTCAGACTCATTCTCTCACAGCTACTGCCAAGTCAGAAAACATAACAGTTGAGCCATGTCCTGTCCCTGTGATGAGTGTGTTGAACGAACATTTTCACATATAGGCTTAAATATTTTTTATGTTATATAGCTGCTACTTGTGTACAAATGTTTACATATTATCACATGTGCTATTTGTTTATAAGTTAAGTTAGAACATCGGAAAGAGTTGTTTGGAATTTGAAGTGCATTCTAGCTATTGATGTTTCCATTCAAATGAGAGGTGGAAACAAGGTTCATGAACATTATTCTGTCTGGGTCACTCCAGAAGCCAATACCAACCCAAAAAGAGAAGCCAGACACACTGGTAAAAGGCAAAGGCAGTTTTATAAAATTCAAGAAAAACACAGGTAACAGAAAATGTCCTTACAAACAGGAAAATGCTGTATCTTCAGATATATCCACGCAGGCAAAAGCCCATGCAGCAATACAGAATTCTTGCTGCCAAGCCAAGGCTGTAGATAGCAGACCTACACCTCCCACGGGTCTTCCAAAGCTGCTGGGCCACAAGCCAGGAACAGAGACGCCGAGAAACAAGACAGGATAACGCCACTCCAAACTGATAACACTCCACATGGCTTCAAGGCCTTGCCTGCCTTTTAAACCCTGCTGATGAGGACCACACCCAAACCCAGCTGTTTCTAATTCAATGGTGATAATATTTCTTTAACTGCTCCTTTCGTTGCTCTGAACGTCTCTGTCTCATGTCAATGACAGCTTGTGCGTCATCACCTAATGACTCCAAGCTACTGGCTGGGGAGAGCCCCCCCCCCGGGGCTCTCATGCTGTTCTCCTTCATCCCATTCCTGATTTTCCTCTCCCCCGTCCGACTGTTCAGCCCCCTCCTCTGCGCTGTCATCCTCCTCCGGGCATGGAGCCAGCAGAGACACAGCGGGTCCCTGAGCAGCCTCAGGCTGAACCACAACAAACATGTCCTACTATTATTTAGTCATGACATCTAACTACACATGACTTTGTAGATTTTCATGTTTCTTTCTTTTTCTTTCTTTCTTTCTTTTTATAATATAAGAAAAACACACACACAACATATAACAAGTGCTCAGTGATTGTGCCCACCACTAGACAAACATTCGTACCCCACCACCAATCATGGGTGTTTCTTATATAAATCGTTTTAACCCAAGAGCGAAATATTTATTTACATATTATAAAGTGATTCCAACTTGTTTCTTATAGCTTGGTCTCAGATTCTACTCGCCATATATCGTCTTACCTTGTCCCAGCGCCCCATCAGTTCTCGCAATTCAGTTTCCTTAATCAAATTCATCCTTTTGTCCATAATTTCAAATTGAATGTGGTCCACCATGCACCTATACCAATTTTGCATTGTCCCTTTTGTTGCATCCTTCCAACCCAAGACTATTACCGCCTGAGCGCTTTCTATCGCTACTTGTTTTATTTCTCTGAATTCTCCCATCTCATTACTTTTAACTAATACTGTCATTGCCTTAGTAATTATCCATCTTATATTTAATATCCTATTAATATCCTCTTGCACTTTTTGCCAAAAATTCTGCACTATTGGGCATTCCCATAGCATATGCATAAACACTCCTTTAGTAGATTTTCATGTGTCATATGTTTTTAAAAAGTATTTAAAAACAATTGCCAAGTCTGTTTTCCTTGAAGCAAAATGAATTGATTATAAATTCCATCTTAGTGTTCTTTCTTAGAGCATTAATGACACATAATTATTGAGGGCCTCCTGAGTTATTTATTTATTCTTATTTATTTATTTATTCAATTTTTTTAATGCCGCCCTTCTCCTTAGACTCAGGGCGGCTTACAAAATGTTAGTAATAGCACTTTTTTAAACAGAGCCAGCATATTGCCTCCACAATCCAGGTCCTCATTTCACCCACCTCGGAAGGATGGAAGGCTGAGTCAACCTTGAGCCGGTGATGAGATTTGAACCGCTGACCTGCAGATCTAGCAGTCAGCTTTAGTGGCCTGCAGTACTGCACTCTACCTACTGTGCCACCTCAGCTCATCTGGTTTCAGTATACCATAAATGAATAACTATTTACCAGTGCTCCATAACATTCAAATATTAGAACTCTATAAATGGAGATATTATCTTTTTGTGAATGAAGGCAAATCTATGCGTCACATGTTGCAGAATCCAATCTGAGTCGGCTACTGGCATTCATTCTGGGGATTGAGAAATTCTCTGAGGATGGGGCTGCAACATGAACCCAAAAGCTTGTAAGAATAAACCTCTGGTCCCAGTGACCAACTCATATTGGAACCAGCAACATTATTCTTGTTCTAAGAATAATGGCAGGGACAAATTGGCTCACTTTATTAAAAAATTAGGCAGGATATTGTGTGCTTGTTTTATCTCCTATATCTATTTGATTCCATTAGATCATATCAGTGTTCCCTCAAATTTTTTTGGGGGGTGGGCGGAAAAGTATAGTGTCTGAGCGGCAGTCCCTTTGGGACTGGGCGGCACAGAAATAATAAACAAATAAACAAACAAACAAACAAACAAACAAACAAACAAACAAACAAACAAACAAATAAAAAACCCATCCTGTTTTGCCTCAGAGAATTTCAAAATAAAATACTGTACTGTGTGTCTATAACAGTGAGCTTATAATAGGGCAACTCTATCAATATCAAAATGCCACTTAAATAGTTGAGCTAGTTTCAAACTAGATTTTGATTTTCTTTCTCTCTTCCTTACTCCCATTCTTTTTCTTTCTCTTTTCCTTCCTCTCTTTTTTCTATCTGTTTCTCTCTCTTCCTCTCTTCCTCTCTCTCTCCTTCCCTCTCACTCTTTCCCTCTCGGCTTCTGGGCAGGTTTGGAAAACTCTGAGTTGATGATGATTTTTAAGTGAGTGATTGCTCACTGCTCAGCTTAGAGGGAACTATGGATCATATTATTCATTCTGCTTTAGCTTATGTAACTTCATGATCTTATATTTATTTATTTTTAAATGGTAATGCAGTAGGAGAGAAAACTAGAAGGAACTATAGTTGTGAAGGTGATGTTGCTCTATGTTGTGTCTGGACATTGTCATGATTCCAAGAATTACAGTCAGCGTATTAGAATATGAAGATTTTGTCTTCAGTAGATACTGTTTCCAATGTGATCATGCTTTGCTCATACCATACATAAAGCGCCAAGATAAATAAGGGAGAACATGCTGATTTATCTGGAAAAATCCACATTCCAGAGGGGGGGGGGGAGTGAAAAATTAAGAACATTCTTAAAGAATGACAGAACAACCACAAATCTTGTCATCAAAAGTGTCCTTAAATGGAAAGTATTTATATTGATCTTGCTAGGCAACTTTCTTTCCTATTAAAATTATGCTTTCTTCATTAATTTTAAAAACCAAACAATAGCAATCCGCCTGTGGTGATTCTGTTTCTCTGTTTAGGTGAGGAATCATCTCTGAAATCATGACCCAAAGAGTCACGGGTTGTCTAGTAAATAATTATTTTTCATGTGACACAGATTTGATGGGCTTTCGAGTAATAAATGTCATTAAGGTGAAGACTCTGACAGCCATTCATATAGGGGAGTGCATTCGGTAGAGTAAGACATATGGTGAGCCATAATTTTTTAATGCAAAAAAAAAGGAGAGAATATGTAAAAAAGAAGTAGAATTTCTGGAGCAAATTAATGTCCTGTTTTAAAACAATGGTTTTAAAACAGGACATTAATTTGCTCCAGAAGCTGCTCCAGAATCCTTAACTCATCCCCCCCCCAATTAACCATTACAGGCAGCAAGTAGTGATAGGCAAAACCAATGGTGTTCAGGTTCGGCAAGTTCGGACGAACTTTACGCAAAATTCAAATCCGAACGCGAACCCGAACGGGGAATCCCAGCAAGAGATTCCGGAGGCGGAGCTTTGACGTCATATATACTGGCAGGTTGCTAAGGACGCCAAGGTGATCACTTCCTGGATTCCATGGAATCCAGGAAGTGATCACCTTGGCGTCCTTAGCAACCTGCTGGTGACATCAAAGCTCTGCCCCCAGAATCTCTTCGTGGAAGGGATTCCTCAGCTCCTTCAAAGGGAGGTCTTCATGTAAAAATAAACATTATTATTTTTACGAAAAAGTGCGACGCAGCGGCGCTGCAAGCAAAGGGCGGTCCTTTCACTATATTGGGGGCTTCCGAATGAATCACCATATTTTTCAGACTATAAGATGCACTAGTGTATAAGATGCACCAAGATTTCAAAGAAGTAACTGAGAAAAAACAGTTTTTGTCCTCTCTGGCCCAAAGGAGCATGCCTCTCAAACCTTCTGCAAGGCCCATTTTTCATAAAAACAGGCCCATTTCCCCCCCATTTCCCCTCAAACTATGTTTTTGCCTTTCCCCAACCCCCAGAAGCACTCTGCAGCCCTCCCAACCCTCTACATACCCTGTTTTTGTGAAAAACAGGGTGATTTGTTGCAAAAATGGGATGCAGGGTGGGGTTTTGGGAGGCCAAAAATGACTACATTTGGTGTATAAGAGTCACCAACATTTCCACCTTCATTGGGGGGCGGGAGGCAGAGCGGTGTGTCTTGCCCTCCAAAAAATACAATATCTTAATCTTTTCCCCGAAGAACATTGGGGTGATATTATACTATAGATAGACTAAAAGCTGTAGTAGTTAGAGGATTAACTATTGGTCAGCCTATGTTACAAATAGGATTTTCTATATTGGTCTTGGGGTGGGTGGGTTTGAAAACGTACACTTAAAAAAACTTTAGCTTGTTTTAGGACTTGAACATCACTTTCTTTCCCTTTTTAAAATAGTGGGAAATCATGACATCAGCTTTCAATAATAATATTGCTGAAATTTGGAGACATGGACAGGGAGGGTTCCTGTGGCTATAAAAATGGTGTTCAGGGAGTCATGAATGGCCCTACCCAAATGATGTTATCCTGATTACACTTGTACAGCATATGACAGAAAAAGCAATTGATTGAATCCACTGGGTTTGCTGTCTTCCCTGAGCATGTCACTAGTCAGTAGGAAGAACATCTGTCAATCACAGTACTGCAGTAAAAATGGAGGAGGTGAGACAGAGGCATAACATTTTTTCCTGCTAAACCTAATTCTTTCAGAACTCAAATCTAATAATGTGAAATGTGAAATAAAATAAACTGGAAAGAATGATTCATGAACAGAACTGAGGTGAGTGTATTAAGAGACAGTAATGTATTTAAGATACTTTTCCCATACTTTCCTTTTTTTTTTCTATACAGTCACCATACAACACACCTGCAAATTCTTTTGTATTATTTTCTGGATATTTAACACGTTGTGGAGGGCTGTTCAATTTTAACACAGATGGCCTCTTTTTATTATTTAATTATTAATTATTCTTTATTATTTAAACTCAAGCAATTACATCATTCCAAAGAGAAAGCCTACAGAAAATGTGATAGAATGCTGTACAATCAGGCCAGAAATATATTAAGAAGGGAGATCAGAGCAGCAAAAAGGAACTACTCTGAAAAGCTAAAGAATCAATTCTCAACAGATGAACCAGCAAACTCTCAAAAACATCACCGGTTACAGCAAACCACCTTCCCAAGCTGAAGGAGATCAGCAATTAGCAGATGACCTGAATGTGTTCTACTGCAGGTTTGAAAAGAAACCACAACCACTTATCTGCACAACCTCCATCCTAGACACACCAACAACAGCCAAATCTTCTACAACTGAACCCATCCCATTGGGTTTACAACCCCTAGTGATCACAGAAAAGGAAGCGAAAGATTTATTTCACAGACAGAAGCCTGGAAAAGCATCAGGTCCAGACAAGATAACTCCTGCTTGCTTAAAAGTCTTTGCTGACCAATTGGCCCCCATCTTCACCCAAATCTTCAACAAATCACTAGAGTTGTGCTATGTTCCTTCCTGCTTCAAACACTCTACTATCATCCCAGTGCCGAAGAAGCCTTCCATCAAGGAATTGAATGACTACGGACCAGTTGCTCTAACATCTGTAGTTATGAAAACCTTTGAAAGGCTAGTGATGTTCCATAGAAAACCATCACAGATCCATTGTTAGACCCCTTGCAATTTGCATACTGAGCAAATAGATCGACAGATGATGCTGTTAATATGGCTCTACACTACATCCTTCAACATTTGAATCTCCAATGACCTATGCTAGGGTCCTCTTTGTAGACTTCAGTTCAGCATTCAATACTATCATACCGGACATTCTCTTAACCAAACTAAATCAGCTAGCGGTACCTGAACACACTTGTAAGTGGGTCACAAGCTTCCTAACAGACAGGAAGCAGCAAGTGAAGCTAGGAAAAATCACACCAGATACATGTACAATTAGCACAGGTGCCCCCCAAGGCTGTGTACTCTCACCACTTCTCTTCTCTCTATACACTAATGACTGCATCTCAAACAATCCATCTGTTAAACTACTGAAGTTTGCAGACGATACAACAGTGATCGGATTCATTTGAGACAATGATGAATCCGCATGCAGATGGGAGGTTGAACAAATATCCTTGTGGTGTGACCAGAACAATCTGGAACTGAAGACACTCAAAACCGTAGGAATGGTGGTAGACTTTAGGAGAAACCCTTCCACCTCTCACAATACTAGACAACACAGTATCGACAGTAGAGACCTTCAAATTTCTAGATTCTATCATATCTCAAGACCTAAAATGGTTACCTAACATCAAAAACATCATCAAAAAAGCACAACAAAGAATGTTCTTTCTATGCCAGCTCAGGAAGCTCAAACTGCCCAAGGAGCTGCTGATACAGTTGAGGAATCATTGAGTCTGTCATCTGCACCTCTATAACTGTCTGGTTTGGTGCTGCAACCCAACAGGACTGACACAGACTTCAGAGGATAATCAGAACTGCAGAAAAAACAATTGCTGGCAACCTTCCTTCCTTCCTTCCTTCCTTCCTTCCTTCCTTCCTTCCTTCCTTCCTTCCTTCCCTACCTACCTACCTACCTACCTACCTACCTATCTATCTATCAGTGATCTATACAGATCTATACCATATTACATCCTACTACAGTTTTATCTTTAACATTTTATCCCACATATTGTCCACATACTGTGTATGTGTGTGTGTATGTATATGTGTGTGTGTTGCTGATGTTTTATTTATATTTGTATATCAGTGATTGCATGACCTTGGTAAGTATCATATGCTAGATAAATAGAAAGAACAAATATAATACATTACATTCTGCATATAATATCTCACATGTTTTTGCTGAATTTTTAAAATTAAGGGAGACTAGGATAGCACTACTTCGGCCTTGGCTTCATCAGCTAGACATACCCTTACTGGGATTTGATCCTGCAGCTTCTACAGCCGATAGATATATTGAGTCCGCTGGAGAAGGGTGACCTAGAAATCCAAATAAATAAAATAAATATAATGAATAGATCATGATTGCTCCAAGTCCAACATCTTCAAAGAGTGCAACCTAGGAAGTCCTCTAAATACCTTCAAGGGAGCTGTGGTCCAGGATGTTTGGGAGGCATCCCTTTGACACTGTCAGAGACGACAGCTGTTTTTAAATTTAATTACTGTGGAGCTGCAGTCCAGGTCATACTGACCTTCTTTGCTGCAGTGCATGTCAAAACATTCCAGAACATTAATCCAAATACTTCATTCCTGAGGAAGCTGAAACTCAGCCAAAGCCAAGAAGCAATTTTTATGGGACGACCAACTTTCACACCAATAAATCTTTCAAAAGTGTATGAAAGAGAATTTATCTTAGTAAATGCCAAGCAGGGTGGATTCCTCCCAACTCAAACCTGTTTGTCCAAACCAGTAGTGACCCCCCTGGTGATGTCATGATGATGTCACCGACCCATTTCGTTCGGTGCTGGTGTGTGGGCGCCACCATCTTTTTAAAAAATTCATTTTTTTTCATTTTTTTCCTTCTGAGCATGTGCAGAAGCTGAGTTTCCAGCACTGTGCATGCAGTCACCATCTTATTTTCAGCTTTTTCCACCCAATTTTCTGGGCACTGTTCACGAGTGCACGCGATGCACATATGCACTTATGAGAGGTGCCCATGCGGCGTGGAGGAAGCGAATGGGCAGTGAGGTAAGTAGAACCCACCCCTGATGCCAAGTATCAGATGGACCAGGAAGTACTTTTTTTTTTGCATGAAGGCTCCTAATTGCTCCTCCCTCCACCCTCAACCCAAATAATTTCAGGTCAATCAGATAGTGTGTGTAACATATTTTTGCTGATAAGTGAAAAGGAAGGAAGACTAGTATAGATCTATTTTGAGCTTATTATGCTCTCATTACCTAGCCATATCCTGACTGGGATTTGAACCTGCAGACTTCTACCTGCAAGGCAGTGGTGTTAACTTCTAGACCACAGGCTCGCCTCCATCTCAGCTTGTACCAGGCAAATCACCCTGGTATACCGAAGAGGGGCGGCATACAAATCCAATAAAATAAATAAAATAAAATAAATAAATATGGGAGGAAACATACCGCTTTCCTTTTTGCGTCTTTGCCCCATCAGATAAAGTTTATAGCCGACAAACTATTATCTACATGTGTAACATATTTTTGCTGATGTGAAAAGGTAGGGAGACTAGTATAGATCTATTGAGAGCTTATTATACTCTCATCAGCTAGCCATACCCTTACTGGGATTTGAATATACAGTGGTACCTCTACCTAAGAACGCCTCTACTTAGCGAAATTTTCTAGATAAGAACTGGGTGTTGAAGATTTTTTTGCCTCTTCTGAAGAACCATTTTCTACTTGCAAACCAGAGCCTCCGAAACCATAACTGGAAAAGGCAGGGAGAAGCCTCCATGGGGCCTCACTAGGAATATCCTGGGAGGAAACAGGGCCGGAAAAGGTGGGGAGATGCCTCTGTGGGGCCTCTCTAGGAATCTCCTGGGAGGAAACAGGGCCGGAAAAGGCAGGGAGAAGCCTCCGTGGGGCCTCACTAGGAATCTGGGAGGAAACAGGGCTGGAAAAGGCAGGGAGAAGCCTCTGTGGGGCCTCTCTAGGAATCTCCTGGGAGGAAACAGGGCCTCCACCCTCCGTGTGGTTTCCCCAATCGCACACATTATTTGCTTTTACATTGATTCCTATGGGAAAAATTGCTTCTTTTTTACAAACTTTTCTACTTAAGAACCTGGTCACAGAATGAATTAAGTTTGTGAGTAGAGGTACCACTGTATATATAAAATGTTTGGCTTTACTTTTCATGCCGGAAACGCCTAGTTATAAATTCTACTTTTGATATCATCCCAGAGCCACTTTAAAGCAACCGATGGCCTCATCAGAGAGACAGTAAACACTAAGTCATAATTACCTCATAAAAGCAAGAAGCCTGTGCTCCTTCCACATGCTCCAATTTTGGTTTTGTTTCACTAAAATAGTGTTTTTAAAAAGGATCATAAATCTGTTATGCTCCGCTCTTGGCTTCCTTCAATCCAATTAGTGCTTATATTTAAGGAAATTAAGACTAGAGTCTTGGGTATCAAAGGCTTCTCTTTTCCAGCGTGAAAAGTCTAAAAGGCTGGTTCTCCGCTCTCATTAAAAAAGCCGTTTGTTCCAGGAGAGCATGTCGTGTGGCTGTGAAGGCTGACATTCACACCAAACTATGGAAAAAAAATCTCTCCCCTTTGGCAGCCTGAGGTAACATTTCTTCAGCACAGGGACGTCTCTTTAACGCACCAGCGCTGCTTTATGAATTACCGTGCAATAAAAGAAAATATTTTCTGACACAATCTCGCCTCAGTTTTAATATCCTACCAGGTGACATCTGACACCGTGCTGGGGAGAATAACGCCTCTCTGGGTAGTCTTTCCAGCACAGCCAGAAAATGAACATTCGACGCCGTGAATATGGCCAGCGTAATTAGCAGAAACAGTGCAAACCATGTTTAAAAATAAAGGTGGTGCCAATGTTTTCTACACTTTCCCAGTACTCAGTGTTTTATCTCCCCAGTCTTTGCAGTTTGTCTTATTACTGGGAAACTAAATATCAGGTGGTTGCTGAGAGTGCAAAGGCATCATTGAAATAATTCGTTCCATGGGGGGGGGGAAGCGGTAAAGAATCGTTTTGGGACAACATTCCCTGATTCTGAAATCAAGCTTCTACTGTAACTTTCATAAATACGGAGCCAAGCTCGGCAAAACAATCTCATGCTCCAAAAACTGAGCTTCCGTTGCTTGTCTTGGTTGATATTCATGGTGTAGTACACATTTTTCTATTGCCAGGTTGGTCCATGCCAAGTATTTGTCATTTCCACACTTTTTTACAGAAAAGTTGGTCCAGATGGAATGCTTTTAATTTTACATTCTGCCTCATCTACAAGAGCAACCAAGCATTTGTGTGTAAATACTGTAGCAAGATATAGTACCACCGTTCAATGAATCTAACAGACCATAAGCATTTCCTACTGTTTTTTTTCTTCTCCTTGTGGCTGACATCACCAAGCCAGGTTTTATTACTCATTTCCTGACAGGTGAGAGGTCCTTCCTCCCATCGCTTAACTTGGTTGTAATAAAAGGGGTGTTTTTAACCATTGCATGTAGCATTTTAAATGACATAGAATCCTCATTTGTATTTCTTGTAAGATAGCCACTCCGTGGCTTGCATTGGCTGCACAATTCAAAGTGTTGGTCATGACCTTTAAAGCCCTACATGGCAATGGACCAGATTACCTCCGGAACCGCCTGCTACCGCACAAATCCCAGCGACCGATAAGGACCCACAGAGTTGGCCTTCTCCGGGTCCCGTTGACTAAACAATGTCGTTTGGCGGGCCCCAGGGGAAGAGCCTTCTCTGTGGCGGCCCCGGCCCTCTGGAACCAACTCCCCCCGGAGATTAGAACTGCCCCCACCCTCCCTGTCTTTCGTAAACTACTCAAGACTCATTTAAACCGCCAGGCATGGAGAAGTTGAGATAGCTCTTCTCCCTAGGCCATTACAAGTTATGCATGGTATGTTTGTGTGTATGTTTGGTTTTATAAAAGGGGTTTTTAGTTGTTTTTTATTATTGGATTGTACACGTTGTGTTTATTATTGTTGTTAGCTGCCCCGAGTCTGCGGAGAGGGGCGGCATACAAATCCAATAAATTATTATTGTTAAATTATAAACATTTTCAAAATTGTTATCCAGAAAAGACATATTTATTTATTTATTTATTTATTTATTTATTTATTTATTTATTTATTTATTTATTTATGTATGTATGTATGTATGTATTTATGTATTTATGTATTTATGTATTTATGTATTTATGTATTTATGTATTTATGTATTTATGTATTTGTTTGTTTGTTTGTTTGTTTGTTTATTCATTCATTCATTCATTCATTCATTCATTCATTTATTTATTTATTAGATTTCTATGCCGCCCCTCTCCGTAGACTCAAGGCGGCTCACAACAGCAATAAAACAATTCATGACAAATCTAAGAATTTGAAAACATTTTAAAAAACCCGTTATTAAGCATACATACACACAAACATACCATACATAAATTGTATAGGCCCAGGGGAGATATCTCAATTCCCCCATGCCTGGCAGCAAAGGTGGGTTTTAAGGAGTTTACGAAAGGCAAGGAGGGTGGGGGCAGTTCTAATCTCTGGAGGGAGCTGGTTACAGAGAGTCGGGGCCGCCACAGAGAAGGCTCTTCCCCTGGGACCCGCCAAACGACATTGTTTAGTCAACAGGACCCGGAGAAAGTCAACTCTGTGGGACCTAATCAGTCACAGGGATTCGTGCAGCAGAAGGCGGTCCCGGAGATACTCTGGTCCGATGTCATGAAGAGCTTTATAGGTCATAACCAACACTTTGAATTGTGACCGGAAATTGATTGGCAACCAATGCAGACGGCGGAGTGTTGGTGTAACATGGGCATACCTGGGGAAGCCCATTATTGCTCTCGCAGCTGTATTCTGCATGATCTGAAGTTTCCGAACACTTTTCAAAGCTAGCCCCATGTAGAGAGCATTACAGTAGTTGAATCTCGAGGTGATGAGGGCATGAATGACTGTGAGTAGTGAGTCCCGGTCCAGATAGGGCTGCAACTGGTGCACCAGGCGAACCTGGGCAAATGTCCCCCTTGCCACAGCTGAAAGATGGTTCTCTAATGTGAGCTGTGGATCGAGGAGGACGCCCAAGTTGCGGACCCTCTCTGAGGGGGTCAATAATTCCTCCCCCAGGGTTATGGACGGACAGATGGAATTGTCCTTGGGAGGGAGAACCCACAGCCACTCAGTCTTATCCGAGTTGAGTTTGAGTCTGTTTTATTCAAATTTTAAAGGAAGGTACTTCCCAAACTAGGGTTGGAGAACTATGGCCCTTCTATGACTTATGGACTTCAACTCCAGAATTCTTGAACCAGCATGGCTGGCTCGGGAATTTTAGGAGTTAAAGTCCATAAGTCATAAAGAGGTCATAGTTCCCCACTTCTGTTCCAAAGCTTCAATAATGAAGAATACTGAGAATTATAATTCAGCCACATTTTCCCACCTTTGTTTTTAAAGATGGGCAGGCAGTTTCTGGAATGTTTACATTTTAACATCTTGGGCCTCTCAGGGTGAATGGTAGATGAAATACAATCAGATGTAAGAATGGAGGACTGATATTTTCATCCGATTTGTAAACTTTTTGAAGGTAGAATAGGATAGGGGCTCCAGAGTTTTGCTCCTTATATCTCCAAAAAAAAAAATACAAAAAAATGATGTGAGGTCCCATTCTGAACAAGCCTACACGTTGCCCGTCTCAGCAATAAAAGTTTTGAAAGATACACTCACTTATTCCAAGCTTATTTAATCTGCATTCATCTCAAACTATGAATAAAGCCTTCAAACAGCACAAAACCAAACATGTCACAAAGTAATACGATAACACACTGTCAAAATAAAGGGGACAAACAGGAGCGGAAAAACCCCCCAGCATAATTCCTAAAAATACCCACTTAAATATGTAAGCTTTAATCTGACATTGAAATAATGGCAGTAGTGTGCTATCAAACATCAATGGGAAGTGTTCTAAAAATAAGATGTCAACATAGAGAAAACATTCTATTGCCTATTTCCTTACTATATTGAATTTCTCCTGACAAAAGAAAAAAAAATCCAGAAAGTAACTTCCTCTAAAAATGCTTCACAAAGGCAGACTGGAAAGGAAAAGACTTCTTTCTTCCAGGTGTTTGTCTCTTAAATCAGGGATCCCCAACCTGTGGATCCCATGGCCTGTTGGGTACTGGGCCACATGAATGGCTGGCCAGTGCACGCACATGTGCATGCACACACCCTCCAATTTACACTAGTGTCACCGTGAGCGCTGCATGGTCACTTCTGACACCATAAGCCCATGCATGCTCGTAGCCCCATTCACACATGCAGATGCTCATGCAAAGTGACCTGCCCCCTCCCCCTCAGGGCCAACAACCCAGAAAAGTTGGGCAACTATGTCTTAAATGGTTTAGGGCAGTCTGAAGTCTGAAGTCGCACAGTAGTTTTGCTTGCTCATTTTTGACCATTTTTTTGGGCTTACGATCCCACCAGTTATTTGCCACTGGTAGATGGTAGTTCCGGCACAAGTTCCAGTGGATCATCTGTGCCACAGCATCATGTCTATGCTTGTAGTCAGTCTGTGCGAACTTTTTGCAGCAGCTGAGTATCTGATCGATTGTTTCATCTGTTTCTTTACAGAGTCTACACTTTGGATCGTCTGTTGATTTTTCAATTCTGGCTTTGACAGCATTTGTTCTAATAGGCTGTTCTTGTGCCGCCAGTATTAGTCCTTCTGTCTCCTTTTTGAGTGTTCCACTTGTAAGCCATGACCAGGTCTTTTCTTTATCCACTTTGCCTTCATCCTTCTCCAAGAACTTGCCATGCATTGCTTTGTTCCACCAATTGTCCATACGGCATTGAGTTACAGTTTTTTGTACTGGTCCTTAGTTTGCTTCACCTTGAGAAGCTTCCTATTGTTGACCTCCATCAACGCTGACTCTTTGCTTTCCTTCACATAGTCAGCTAATGCATGCTTCTCTTCTTCCACTGTCTGCTTCACTTGCAAAAGTCCTCTGCTGCCTATTTTCCTTGGTAACTACAGCCTGTCAACGTCACTGCGGGGGTGTAGTGCATGATGGATCGTCATTAATTTTCTGGTTTTCCTGTCCAGGTTGTCCGGCTCTGCTTGAGTCCAGTTCACTATGCCAGCTGTGTATCTAATGACAGGTATGGCCTACATATTTATTTTATTTTAATTTTATTATTTATTTTATTATTTAGATTTGTATGCCGCCCCTCTCCGCAGACTCGGGGCGGCTCACAACACAGTGAAACAATTTACAACAAATCTAAATTACAGTTTAAAAATATTTTTTAAAAACCCATTTTCTAAACAAACATACATACAGACATACCATTCATAAATTGTATATGCCCGGGGGAGATGTCTCAGTTCCCCCATGCCTGATGACAAAGGTGGGTCTTAAGGAGCTTATGAAAGGCAAGGAGAGTAGGGGCAGTTCTAATCTCCGGGGGGAGTTGGTTCCAGAGGGTCGGGGCCGCCACAGAGAAGGCTCTTCCCCTGGGGCCCGCCAACCGACATTGTTTAGTTGATAGGACCCGGAGAAGGCCCACTCTGTGGGACTTAATCGATCGCTGGGATTCGTGCGGCAGCAGGCAGTCTCGGAGATATTCGAGCCTTGATAGTGTTGCCACCATTCAGTTTGCTCTTCAAAATTTTTCTGTCCTCTGGATGTACTCTTTGCTGATCACAGTTTTCACATGGCCATGCTTGATATTATCCAGTTGCAAGATGCCCAAGTATTTGTAGGCTTCTGGCTGGTGGCACTTGATGGTTTGACCATTTGGCATTTCAATGCCCTCACTTTCAGTGATTTTCCCCTTTTTCAGTGCCACTGTGGCACATTTATCCAGGCCAAACTCCATGCTGATGTCATTGCTGAAGATTCGCACAGTGTTGGTTAGTGACTGTATCTCAGTTTCTCAGTTTCCGTACAACTTCAGGTCATCCATATACAGCAGGTGTGAAATTTTTGATGAATTCCTAGCAGTTTGGTAGCCTAGGTTTGTTTTCTGTAGGATGAGTGACAGCGGGATTATAGTGATGATAAATAGCAATGTGATGATAAATAGCAATGGGGACAAAGAGTCCCCCTGGAAGATGCCCAGATGATGTTGATCAGTCCATAGCTTTCATTCCCAACAAAAAGCTGAGTCTTCCAATATTTCATCGCCTTTTCTATGAATTTCCTGATGTTTTCATTGACTCCAATGACGTCCAGGTATTTTATGATCCAGCTGTGTGGCAATGAGTCAAAGGCTTTCTTGTAGTCAATCCAGGTCATGTATAGGTTTGTTTTCCTGTTCTTACAGTTCTCTGAAATAATTTTATCAATTAGGAGCTGGTCTTTCGTACCTCTACTTCATCTTTTATTGCCCTTTTGCTCCACTGGCATGATGTCATTTTCTTCTAGGTGGTCCTGAATTCTGTCAGCTATGATACCTGTCAGCAGTTTGAGCATGGTCGGCAAACATGTTATTGGCCTGTAGTTTCCTGGTATGGCTCCTTTCACTGTGTCTTTCACTGTATTAAATATGTTCTGCCAGTTGTAAGCCATTCACTAATATTTCCTGTCTGCAGCATTTTGTTGAACAATTCGGCCGTTTTTGCATGCAGGCTGGTCAGGTATTTCAGCCAAAAACCATGCACCTGATCAGTGCCAGGGGATGTCCAGTTCTTTACCCTCTTCACTCTTTCTGCAATCATTTCAGGTGTTATCTCCATATTGCTCCCTGAGAATTCCTTCTCAAACTCCTTTAACCACCCAGCAGTTCTGTTATAGTCCTTTTCTACCTCCCGGAGATCTTTCCAGAACTTTGTTGTTATTTTCACCTCTGGCTTTTCAATTTTCTTATCTGTTTGCTGATGCAGGTTCTGGTAGAACTGCCTCTGGTTGGATTGAAATGTTTGATTCTGCCTGTACTGGGTGACCCTAGCTTCATATTGCTCAATTTTCCTGGCTGTCGCTGTTATCTGCTGCTTTACAATTTCCAGAGCTTCATTATTATTATTGTTATTATTATTATTATTATTATTAACAACAACAATAATATTCACAAAAACAGTAATAAACAGCAAATGAGATTTATATGCTGGATTTCATATCACAATATCACAAGTCGAACACTTCTCAAGTGTCTAGGACTGTGTGATGTTGTTATTGTTGTTGTTGTTGCTATTATTATTATTATTATTATTATTATTATTATTATTATTATTATTGAAGAATACTGAGACAGGCAGGTTCAAAAGATGGTTCCTTTATTTAGCTCTTTTTGGCAAGTGACATTCAGCAGGGAACGCGTCTGCTGTCAATGAGAAAAGCCGCTCTATTTATACTTTTGTGGCTCGCGTCAAAAGGAACTGTCATGCGTCTGAACCAATCAGACGCGACCTCTTATTATTTACATTATCTGCCCGGAGACAGCATTTGTACAAGATTCAACTATTTACATAGGATTTAACACCCCTCCCTCCTTAGTCTGGAACATGTCAATCAGTCAACCATGTGATATAGTCCTCCAATCTGCTTGGTCTACGCAAGGCTCTTTCCGACCTGCGCAGATCATTTGAGTCCTCGCTTTCGACGGTGGAGGTCGGTTCGCCTGTACCTCCACAGTGCGGCTGGGGCCGAGTTTGAGCTCCGGCCCGCTGAGTTGAGTGGGCAGGCACAACACCGACCTCTGAGGACGAAGATGGCTCGGCGTCGCTGGAGGACCTTTCCTGGCTTGGTAAGTCCATTTGTAAATCCAACAAATCGGGTTGTGTGTAAAAGTCTGATAGGGGGGAAGAGTTTGCATTAGCAGTTTGATCATGGGAGGATCCAATGCATCCTCTCAAGTGGTCAATGTGCCGCTTCCACATGCGGCCATCCTCTAGTTGTACATAATAAGTTTTGGGAGCAGTTTGCTGTACAATCTTTCCCTTAATCCAGTTTAACCCCCCATCAAAATTTTTAGCAAAAACATTTTGTCCCAGGTACAAATTCCTTTCAGGAGTTACAGACATATAATCAAAACATTTATTATTACAATATCGTGGGTGTAACCTGTCCAGAGGGGATCTGAGTTTTCTACCCATTAGGATTTCTGCAGGACTCTTGTGTGTAAGGGAATTGGGTGTAATATGCTGTACTAATAAGAATTGGTCCAAATGTTGTTGTACTTCTCCAGGGCCTGCTCTGCACAATGCTTCTTTGGCCACCCTTACGTACCGTTCCGCCAGACCATTAACCCATGGCGAGTAAGCTGATGTGAGTGCGTGTCTGACCCCCAAGTTACTAAGGAATATTTCAAATTGCCTGGCTGTCAATTGGGGCCCATTGTCTGACACCAAGATGTCAGGACAACCATGAGTGGCAAACAAATGGTGCAAAACCCTTATGGTAGCACAAGTGGTTATATTACTCATTGCAATTATCTCAACCCATTTGGAGAAAGCATCTACCACAATCAGAAAATACTGAGACCCTATTGGGCCTGCAAAATCAATGTGTATCCTGGACCAAGGCCCGGCAGGCTTTTCCCACTCTACTGGAGCTGTTTTGGGGGGATTAGGTCGTGACTCCTGGCATGGGTCACACTTGGCTATCCACCGTTCAATGTCTGTATCCAGACCTGGCCACCACAAGTGCCCCCGAGCTAAACTCTTCATTCTGACAATACCAGGATGGCCTACATGTAACATAGTGAGTACTTTAGTCTTCAGGCTTTCAGGAATGATTACTCTATCACCCCACAATAGACAACCCTTAATATATGACAATTCTAACCTTTTGGTTTTAAACTCACTTAATTTTGCCTCCTCGGGGTCTCCGTGCCATCCCTTTAGTACACAATTTATAACTTTTTGTAGAGTTGGGTCTTGCTGGGTGTGCGCAGCCACCTCGTTTGCTGTTGTTATTGAATTCTCCTCAACATCTATTATTAACACATCCTCAGATGGGGCTGTGTCTTCAACTAAGTCTGACATAGGGCACCTACTTAGGCCATCAGCGTGGTTGATGGTTTTGCCCCCTTTGTGAATGAGTTCATACTGGTATCCTGAAAGAAATAAGGCCCACCTAATTAGTCTGGGGGACATAAATGGAGGTGTTGGCTTGTTAGAAGCCAGAAGGCCCAATAAAGGCTTGTGGTCAGTGATCAATTCAAACCTCCTTCCAAACAGATAGTTATGGAACTTTTTAACACCAGCCACTAAGGCTAAAGCCTCCTTATCTAGTTGGCTATAATTTATTTCAGTGCTGGTCATTGTTCTGGAAAAGAAAGCGATTGGGGCTTCAGTATTATTAGGCAGAACATGTGCCAATACTCCACCTACCCCATAAGGTGATGCGTCGCACGTAAGCCTGACGGGTAGTAATGTACTATATTGAACCACCACGCTTTTGGAGGTTAATAATTGTTTAATTTGAAAAAAGGCTTCGTGCTCAGTTTTGCCCCAGGTCCAAGGAATTCCCTTCTGAAGCAGCCGGTGTAGGGGTTCTGCTGCCGTTGCCTTCTGTTTCAAAAAGATAGAGTAAAAATTAAGAAGGCCTAGAAAAGCCTGTAACTCTGTTTTATTTTTTGGTTCTGGCGCTTCTCTAATAGCTTTTAACTTTTCGGTAGTGGGGTGGATACCATTCCCATCTATTCTATATCCTAAGAATTCTACACTTTCAGTTCCCCACACGCATTTGTCAGGTTTGATCCTCAGGCCCTTAGATTGCAGTCTATTCAGAACCTCTCTTATTCTTTGGTTTAGTTGCGCTTGGTTTTCACCACAAATTAATATATCATCAAAGTAGGGGATAGTCCCCTTAACCCCGGTCAATAAACGTTCCATTATGCTCTGAAAAATCCAAGGGGCTATGCTTACCCCAAATTGTAGTCTGGTGCATTTAAGGGCACCCCTGTGGGTAATGATAGTCTGTACTAGAGATGTTGGTTCATCAACTGGGAGTTGTTGGTATGCCTGTGCGAGGTCGATTTTTGCAAATACCCTCCCTTCCCCCAGGGAGTGAAGGATTTGTTGCACCACTGGAATGGGGTATGGGTGATGTTGGAGGGCTTTGTTGAGTGTGGATTTATAGTCCGCACAGACTCTTAAGGAGCCATCTGGTTTTAGATGTGTGACTATTGGCGTTTCCCAAGGCCCTTGTTCTACGGGGACTAGTATGCCCTGGGCTATGAGTTTATCGAGCTGTAGGTCAAGCTTTGGGAGAAGAGGTAAAGGCACCCTTCGGGGCTTGAGTCTGACCAGGGGGACCTTAGGGTCAATAGAAAACGATATAGGGGGCCCTTTATAAGTTCCCAAGGTGGGGCTAAAAACCTCTGGAAATTCCTGTAAGAAATTGGGAATGTTATCAGAGTTAACAGTACAGATACCCGAAATTTCAATACCCAATGGGTCCATCCAAGTTAATCCTAGAAGAGAGTGTTTAGCCCCTGCAACCACAACCATAGGAAGGAGACATTTAACATTCTTAAAGTCAACAGGTACATGTACTTTTCCTAACACAGGTATGACATTCCCTTGAAAATCTCTAATTACCAATGTAGTTTGCAATAGATCAGATTTTAAGAGGTTAGGCATGTACATCTTAAGCTTTTCCCATGGCATAATAGTATATTTAGACCCCGTGTCCAGTTCCAGATTGCATGGTCTGTTGTTTAGGAGCAGCGAGATTATGATTTTGCTCCCATTTTTCGTTGTTGTGCTATTTACAGAAAATTGTTCATTACCTCTTGGGTAGTCGCGGTTAGCGGTTGGGTAGTTTCTGTGGCTGGAACCTCGGGGGAATCTGTTGTCTCGCGGTTGGGTTGTCTGGTTGGAAAATCGAGGAGGATGAGGAGTGGAGAAGGATTCCTCGGGCAGAGGGGCTCTGCAGGCCTCGGCGATGTGGCCACGTCGGTTGCAGCGGAGGCAGATGGCGTCCCGGAAGGGGCAGCGTTGGCGCGGGTGGTTTCCTCGGCAGCCGGAGCAAGGAGCAGTGGGGCGAGGATATCTGGGTTGTCTCGATTGGTCACTCTGCAGTAGGAGACAGTTGTCCTCGGAGATGGCAGGTGGGCTGAGGTCGTCTGGGGCCTCGGTGCGGGAAGGCGATTTTGGAAACGGTTTCTCTTTTGTCATGTTCTTTTAGCTCTTTGGCGGCAGTGTCGGCGACCTCGGCAGTTTGTGCCAACTTGATTACCGCCTGGAGAGTAGGCTCGTCTTCGGTGAGGAGCTTGTTGCGGACTGTGGCATTTCTCATGCCGAAAATTAGGGCATCGGTGAGGCGAGCTTCCGGGCTGTCAAACTTGCATTTTGACAGCACCGTTCGAAGTCGGGTGGCGAATTGGTTAATTGACTCGGAGTCGAGTTGTGTCATTCTAGAGAACTGGTGCCTGAACACGACGGCTGGTTTCGTGGGTTTGAAGTGGTTAGCGAACCTTGCTTGTAGGTCGTCCCATGGAACGGATTTTGCTGGCAGTGGGTCGGTTAGAGTCTGTGCGAGGTGAAAGATTTCTGGGCCGCACTAGTTTAAGAAAATTGCCCGCTTTCGGTCGGCGTCGGCGTCCCTCATCCCGGCGGCTTCGAGGAAGATTTCGAATTTTGCCATGTAGGCGTCCCAGGATGACTTCTCCGGATCGAAGTATTCAGGAGCCCGGCCGATTTGAAGGTTGTTCATCTTGCACGCGTGGTTTCTCCGTCCGTCGTCGCCAGTGAAGAATACTGAGACAGGCAGGTTCAAAAGACGGTTCCTTTATTTAGCTCTTTTTGGCAAGTGACATTCAGCAGGGAACGCGTCTGCTGTCAATGAGAAAAGCCGCTCTATTTATACTTTTGCGGCTCGCGCCAAAAGGAACTGTCATGCGTCTGAACCAATCAGACGCGACCTCTTATTATTTACATTATCTGCCCGGAGACAGCGTTTGTACAAGATTCAACTATTTACATAGGATTTAACAATTATTATTATTATTATTATTATTATTATTATTATTATTATTATTTCTATGCCACCTTTCTCCACAGAGGGTGGCTCACAACAGAAGAAAACACAAAAACATATAAGAAATCCAACTTAAAATATACTCTAAAACTCCAATTCCTAAAACCCGTCATCTACATTTCATCCTACCTTACATTCTACATTCAGTCATTGGCCAGGGCCAGAATTATGTCATTCTGGCATCAGTGTTGTTAGGAACAGGCATTGGTAACCTAGATCTAATTCATTCTCTGATGTTAATGCAGTGAGGGCTAAACTCATCAATTTAATTTTCTATCTAAATAGGAAAGTTCGTTCTATATAAGCAATAGAGTGAAGGTTGAACATTTCCTAACTTATTTATTTGGACTCAGCACCAGCCTGGATCAAAAGCTTAGAAATAAGCTCCAAGCAGCCTGATGAGATGACACTAGAGGATTCCAGCCTGGCAGATTTATGGAAACTTTTGTTCAACCTGGATAAGTTTGGTTTGCCTCCAGGACTCCTGCCGTGGCAGTTGGTGAAAAGAATATCCATGCTGGCAGAATTTTGCTTATTGAGAAAATGCTTTACACTGTGATGAATAAAATATATGAAGAGGACTCCAGTGGTTTCCTTGTTTCTTGTCACTACAAGATTCAGAGGCGCCACTCCACTAATGGAAAAAAAATCAAAAAGTGTACTCTTATTTACTGTTATGGATACCCTCACAATCTCTGCATAAAAGGGAAGAGAAATGAAAGGAACACACATCTGGCAGGGGAGAAAGGGGTAGGTGGGTGGATGGCGGGCAGGAAAGCATCATTAAATCTATAATTCTTGAGTGAAATTTGTCTCTCACGGAGGTGATGGGCTGTTGCCCCCATTGGGGGAGGGCACACAGTGGGGGTAGTAAGTTTATGCACTATTTATTGAATACTTAATCGTTTTTTTATTGTCCTTCCTTCTCTACTACCTTAATATGATCCTTTATTACTTTTAAAATAGGAAATAATTAAATAGTATGTTTTTACCCATAAACACTCTAACCATTTTAATCGTTATCTAGAACTTTTATAGCAATTAAAGAAAATTGAGCTACTTGCCTGATATGTTATCATACTGAACCTTGTGGGTTCAGTACAAAACTTTAAAATGTTACTATGCTCCTCAGCAAATAATGCTGTCTATCATTTGTCCTTTTAGTGACTATTTAAATAATGCGACTTAATCAACTGAAAAAGAGTCCAAGCACCTATTTGAAAACTTATCTTGGTTGGTAAGCCACTCCCACCCAGTCACATGACCTTTAAGCCACCTCAGTCACATGATTGTCAAGCCACTCCCACCTGGTCACATGGCCAGCAAGCCACTCCTACCCGGTCACATGACCATCAAGCCACACCCACACAATAACCCACACGCACAATGTGGCAGTAAAAAATTTTGCAGCCCTTCACTGGAAGCAGAGGTGCCATCCTGTCCCAAACCTATACAGCAGTTTGCAACAATATTTCAGGAGCAAATAACTGATAGAAGTGAGAGTCACTCTTGGCCTTTGATGGTCACTGTTTTCTAGAATTCACAGGATCCATTATAAAGCTAAGTGTGATTGTTGCATTAATTATCTAAATCAAAAACAGAGGGAAAGGGAAGGATTGGAAATATGAATAGACTAATCAGACAATACCATTCCTCTCCTGCAGTTTCTTCTCTTGTTGTTGATCTTCCTGTGGTTTTTCTTCCTTCCTCCCCTCATTAATTTGTAACAAAGTTCCCTGCTTGTCCCTCAAGCCCAGCAGTCTCTAGTAGTGATGGGTGAACCGAACTCGCACAATTCAGGTCTGTACCGAATTTTGCGGTGTTCGGTATGCCGAACACAAACTTGAAATATTTTGAAACTTCGGGCAAAGTTCGGGGTCGTGTTCGGCATTCGGAGCTTTGACATCACTGGCAGGTTGCTAAGGACACCAAGGTGATCACTTCCTGGAGTCAATGGAACCAAAGCTCCGCCCCCAGAATCTCTTCGTGGGAGGGATTCCCCAGTTCGTTCAAAGGGAGGTCTTCACGTAAAAATAAACATTGTTATTTTTACGAAAAAGGACACCGCAGCGGCCCTGCAAGCAAAGGGCGGTCCTTTCACGTAAAAATAAACATCTCTATTCTATTCTATTCTATTCTATTCTATTCTATTCTATTCTATTCCATTCCCTTCCATTCATATGGACTGACTAGCTGTGGCTACATGCGAAGGAAGCCTGATCTAACTTAGTTTTCACAGCTGCCAGTACACAATGTCAGATAGAATTTGCCTAGAGTTGGTTCTCCGGATCTATAAAGATTATGGTCAATGTTCTGTATTCTCATCTGTGCCATGTCACTGCAGGCCTTTACGATCAGTCTGTTTAAATTAGCAGTGTAAGTAATATATCAGACGCCCAGCAGAAGTTGTCAAATGAATTTTTTGGCAGGAAGTGTTATTGCCATGCCAGTTTATGTGAATGGCCCCTTACCTATTTAGTTATATAATTCATCCTGGATCGTTACGGGCATCCCAATTTTCTGAACACGGCCATGCACAAATAAAGCTGATGAGAAGGGAGAGGCGAATGGCCATTACAGTTCAGAAAGGAGAAAATTCTTCACTCTTGTTCCCTGGAGGCACAATGATATGGAGAAAGCAAATGCGGTGCATCCAAATATCACTAACATGTAATATTGTGGGCAGTTAGAAACAGACAGAGAAGCGGGGAGACATTCTGGCAGATAGATGAGTGCATGAAACAGGAAGTGAATAAACAACATAAAAGCCCATTTGTATTTTTGACAATTCTCACCACCCTGAATATGTTTATGTTTGCCTGATAGCTTTGCCTCCACCTAAATCAAATATTTGCAAATGGGGTAAGGGCCTTTAGGGCTCCAAGCTAACCCATGTGTAACAAAAAATGTATGAGTTGACATGCAAATGTTTGATAAGTAGCATGTGTTTTACATAATAGCGAAAGCATGCATCACCCAGCTTAAACCTATTTTGAGCTCTTTCGGCTTTTTGAATTGCTGACAACTTGCTGCCACATCTTTTTAAAAAAGAGACTTGTATGTTCAGTTTTTGTGGATATTTTGCTGTCTAGGGAAATGTTTTCCAAATATCATTTTAAAACCTCATTTGTTTCCCAATAAAGTAAAGTAAAACTCTACTACTTCAGTTCTGAAATGTTGCCTGGAATTTTGATCTAAAACCCTGATCCAGAATGCACAGAGAAGGAGTAGCTCCATTAGCTAATTCCCCCCACCCTTTAAAAAATGCAAAAGAAAAAAAAATTAAGCAGAGAAGGACAACTGAAGGATATACAATACAATACAGTACTTTATTGATTAGTCAGTCGACCATATCAGTATCAGCCACGGTAAGATACAATAAAAACAGGAAAGGTAAAGTGCAATAAAATTATATAAAATATTACAATGAGATAAAATAGAATAAGGTATAATATATATATAAAGCCCTACATGGCATTGGACCAGAATACATACGGAACCGCCTTCTACCGCACGAATCCCAGCGGCTGATAAGGTCCCACAGAGTTGGCCTTCTCCGGGTCCCGTCAAGCAAACAATGTCGTTTGGCGGGCCCCAGGGGAAGAGCCTTCTCTGTGGCGGCCCTGGCCGTCTGGAATCAACTTCCCCCGGAGATTAGAACGGCCCCCACCCTCCTTGTCTTTCGCAAATTACTCAAGACCCACCTTTATCGCCAGGCATGGGGGAACTGAGACATCCTCCCCATGGCTTTTATATTTTATGTTTGGTATGTATGTGTTGTATGGTTTTAAATTGTTGGGGTTTTAGATATGTTTTATTTTTAATATTAGATTTGTTTCACTGTTATATTGTTTTTGTGTTACTGTTGTGAGCCGCCCCGAGTCTTCGGAGAGGGGCGGCAAACAAATCAAATAAATAAATAAATAAATAAATAAATAAATAAATAAATAAATAAATAAATAAATAAATAAATAATAATAATAATAATAATAATATAGATCTAGAATCTAGAATAAATCTAGAATAAAAACGTGAATAAAATAAGAATTATATCTTAGCATCACCCCTACAATCTACCCCAATCAGTCCCACGTATACTAATCTCAACAGGATCATTTTGCTGCTATACTGTGCTGTGTTAATCGTTATTTTCAAATTTTGGCTGCATATAAGCTACGTTGTTTTGATACGGGGTTACCCATGAGTCACTCGTTTAGTATATAGACCTGTCTCTCACCCTCTTATATGGATAACAATCAAATGGGATGTGAGCTACTTCTGCCACTCCCCAAATACCCATCCATCCATTATAGGGTATGGAATGGACACTGGAGGATATAGGTAGGGATCTTCTTCTGCCAACAGGTCAATGGGTAAGATTTTTGTTTTTGTAACAAGGCTTCAGAGACGTAATCCTGTCTAATGGATTGGAGAGAGGAATTGTGCATGCATTGCTTATCTGGGCAAATGGATTCCCTCCAAGTAGAAATACTTGCTTAAAAGCCTGATGCCTCTGAATTCTTGTTTGTGGCTACATTTTGGAAGCAACATTTGAACAATTATTCTGCATCTGTTGACCTCATTGTTCTGTTAGGGAATTGCAGTGAAGAGCTTTGCAGAACAATTTCCTTCTTCATGTTAGCTCAAGACTTTAATTTTCTATATGATGGTCAGCAACACACGCATTGGCATGTGGTGCCTTTCTATGACATCAGTAGATCCCCACAATAAAGCAAAAATGTTTCTTTATATAATTTATTTAATTTACAAGCAGTGAAGGGCTGCAAAAATTTTTACTACCACACTGTGGGTGTGGCTTGACGATCATGTGACCGAGGGGTGGCTTAAAGGTCATGTGACTAGCTTAAAGGTGGCTAACTTGACGTCACTCACATCAAGGGTTTGGGTTAGGGTTAGGGTGCCTGGCCTCTCCTCGCCTCAAAGAGATACAATTTCCCTATCTATTTACTATTACTGGACATCCAAAATATACTTTTTAATTCTATGCATATATGCCATATGTGTACATATATATTACACACAGGCACACAAAAATATACATTATCTACTATATAAACTGAATATGTATGTATACACACACATGCAGCACAGCTCTTTTTACAGACATTCAACCTCCGCAGTCTGCATTGGTTGCCGATCAACTTCCGGTCACAATTCAAAGTGTTGGTTATGACCTTTAAAGCCCTTCATGGCACTGGACCAGAATATCTCCGAGACCGCCTGCTGCCGCACGAATCCCAGCGACCGATTAGGTCCCACAGAGTGGGCCTTCTCCGGGTCCCGTCAACTAAACAATGTCGGTTGGCGGGCCCCAGGGGAAGAGCCTTCTCTGTGGTGGCCCCGACCCTCTGGAACCAACTCCCCCCGGAGATTAGAACTGCCCCTACTCTCCTTGCCTTTCGTAAACTCCTTAAGACCCACCTGTGTCGTCAGGCATGGGGGAACTGAGACATCTCCCCTCGGGCATATACAATTTATGAATGGTATGTGTGTATGTATGTGTGCTTAGAAAATGGGGTTTTTAAAATGTTTTTAGTAGAAATTTAGATTTGCTGAAATTGTTTTCTGTTATTCTGTTGTGAGCCGCCCCGAGTCTGCGGAGAGGGGCGGCATACAAATCTAAATAAACTAAACTAAACTAAACTAAACTAATTTACTGCAATAGGGAAAGCATGCCCAGAAGGGAAAAAAAGAAAAAAATATTAATGTTTTCCTACCGGTTCTGCATACCTAACCAAAGTTTTCCTACCAGTTCTGTGTACCTGACCAAAATCTTTCTACCAGTTCTGCGTACCTGACTGTACCTGTAAGAGCCCATCACTGTTTACAAGCCACCCCCTCCCCAAAAGCTACCGGTATGTGCCATTCACAACTTTTTAAAAACCCATGTAAAATAAGCAACAGACCAGAAAAGCAAAAATACGAAAACAAAACTAATTTTTAAAAAAACCTAATTAAACCAAATCAGTCAAAAGGTACTTGACAGTCACTCTGTCCCGAAGGCCAGACAGAACAACCAGGTCTTCAATATTTTCCTGAACAAAATGAGGATAAAAATCTGTTGTGGCTCACTTGCATCCTGTACAATTAGACATGACCCAAAGGATGCAGAGACAGTGGAGGCATGTTCCTGGCACCCAAGACTGACAGTGAAGAAGACATGGTGTCAGAGTCTGAAGAGCAACCAGGACCTTCTGCACCTGAGATGAGTGACTCAGGAGAAGAAGAGGAGCCTCTATTGGATGCTAGGATTCGCAGAGCCTCTAGTAGGCATGAGCGGTTATTCAGAAGGATGTTTACTCATGCGTAGCACTGCTGGCTACTGGGCCACATCCTCAGACTATTTAAGACAGAGTCATGTCTCACTCCAGTGCAGAGAACAATGTAGTTCATATGAGACATTTAGTTTTCGTTCCTGATTTTCGGCTTGTGTTTTAAAAGGACATTTTTGGTTTTCTTGATGAGCTCTGGGCTTCCAGCCAAATTCTGTAAGTGGATGATAAGAAACCTACTGCAATCTAGTAATTATTTGCTATTTATCTATTCCTGGGACTATGGCCAGATGCTAAGACTTTAATATATGTGCGGTGAAACCTTTGCTAAATTCCCTCTTCATTATGAACAGTCTTAAAACTGCATAAGACTTTTTTTTTAACATAGTAAAACCTTTATTTAGTCAATCTGTTGGTGTGGATCTGATTTCTGGGGAGTTTGGTGCTAGGGCAGAACAAAAACCACTTGAATTTCTGGGGACAGGGAGATCATTCCAGAGGGCAGGAATTGCAAAATGTGGAATTCCTGATCCTGCAAGATAAAATTCTTCAATTAATGGGACCCAGAGTAACTAAATAAGATAGGCAGAGAAAACTGGAGATTCCTGAAATAGTTAGGCACCATACCATGAAGAGCCTTATAGATGATCACCAGCACCTTGAGTTGCACCTGGAAGCCAGGATGTGCATAACATGGTGCCCCCCAACATCACTGGCTATTTCAAGACATTCTGTACCAGATAGTCAGTTCCTGTGTGTTCCAGTAGTCCAATTATGAAGCAACTATGGCATGGTCACTGAAGGGTTTACCCAATCAAAAAAGGATGCAATTGCAGAACTAGATGTACCATCTTTGGGGTAGTCCAGAGTAGAAACCAAAACCACGAGTATTGTACCAATGCAACTTTTATTATAATGTTACATGAATAGAACTTTGCAAGTCTGAAAGCATCTCTCCCCGCTCTTTTACTTTCCCCAAAATTAGGAAAGGTCCCTTTATGAGACACTTTATCTACCTCTGCCCCTCAATTATTTTGTTTATTTATTTGACTGCAGCTCTTCTTCCTGTCTCCCAGGGTCATTCTCACATACCATTACGTACCTGTGCATGTGCATCATCTACGCCATAGATTCTACCTGCCCTATGATCCAAAATGTTTTCTTTAAAAAAATGGTCAAGGCCACAATATTTTAAAAAATTAAAAACACCTGAAATATCACAAGATTTGGCAATTTTTTTAAGGGATTTCAGATGATTTATGTTATAAAGAAATCTTCTAGGGACTTGTACCTATTATAGAGGAAGCTCTAGGATTTCTGCTCTTGTTGGAGGGAAGGGGTGGGCAACTAAGTCCCCTTTTGTTTCAAAGGTGCTTTTTAAAAAAGAGGTAGCTAGTTTTTCTTTGAAGACATTTCACTTCTCAGCCAAGAAGTTTCTCCAGCTCTTCAACCGTAACCTGGATGACTGAGAATCTCCATAGACCAGTGATGGCGAACCTATGGCACGGGTGCCACAGGTGGCATGCGGAGCCATATCTGCTGGCATGCGAGTCGTTGCCCTAGCTCAGCTCCGAAGTACATGTGTGTGCCAGCCATCTGATTTTTGTCTCACACAAAGGCACTGGAAGGGTGTTTCTGGCTTCTAGAGAGCCTCCAGAGGCAAGGGGGAGGGTGTTTTTACCCTTCCCCGGCTCCAGGATGCCTTTGGGGCTTGGGGAGGACGAAACATGTGCCTACCAGAAGTTGTTTATGGCCTCCAGAGAGCCTCCAGGGGGCCATGGAAGCTGTTTTTGCCCTCCCCAGGCATCGAATTATGGGTGCATAATTCCCCAGGCATCGAATTATGCATTGTGCTCATGCGCACAATCTTTTGTCTCCTGAGGAAAAAAAGGTTCGCCCTCACTGCCATAGACAACATGGCCTCCTTTACAACCTGTAAACTTCAACTCCCAGAATTCTTGAGTCAGCCAGGAATTCTGGGATTTGAAGTCCACAGGTTGTAGTAGTCCATTCCCTGCTTTAAGACATAGCTGGCAGTTGGCAATACTTTGAATCAGTATAAAAGCATTCCGTTATAAAACTGTGCTATCTCTACTGCCAAGCCCATTGTGCCTCAAGAAACAGGCCATCAGGTGGTGCTGTCCTTACTCTGCTAGTAACAAGCCAAACTGAGGGAAATGATTGGTTCCACCTGACAAGAAGGAAGCCATTATTTTATCTTAGGTGAACCGAAAGCTTGCAGAATTCTATAGCTTAGGGATGAATGAATACGGATATGCCGCTCACATTTCTTTTCAAGGCTGAAGATTATTATTCCCCCCCCCCCCGATAATTCTAGCCTTGGCCTGGTCTTGGGAGTTCTGCCTTTCATGAGTAGAGGAATTCTATTTACAGCCAGGTTTTTCCCCTCTTACCCTAGAAAGCTTCTTAAGATCCATAAACTCTTTCCAGATAGTCTAACACACACCACCCCCCTACAAAACCACCAGTATGATATAGTTACAATTTCTATTCTGTTCCTTTTCCTGGTCATGACTTGGCTCTTGGCTCTTAAGTACATGGACCTAGGTAAGCAGGGAGTTCCTCTTTCTGCTCTTATTTATTATACAATACAAGTTCAGTGGGCCATAAAGTCTCCACTATTCAGGCTTTAATAAAGGATGATTCTCTACTCTTCCCTCCTCCCACTCAGCTTTGCATGTATAACCAAGCTGTGGTCAAAAAATGCAGCTGGTCCTTTGTTTGGCACATTTGGTGAAGAATGACCTTAGGGAAGGGGTGGGACATGGTGGGAAGCTTTGTTATTTTCCTCTACATTTCAGATATTCAAGGATTAGAATGCCAGCTGAACTGATTTGGACACTCAAAGAGACCCCATTAAGTCCTGAATTAAAATTTACTCCTTTCAGGATAGGGATGCTTTATAAGTTGTATATCAAACTGTGGTGGAGTACTGACTAAATATTTCAAAAAACCCTCCAAGATATTTCTGTTTGTTCACAACTCGTGAAGATTCCCCAAGAATTTTAAAGAAAGCTTATGCTAAGAAACTCCAGATTTAGTCTCTGATATTTTCAGGAAAAAGCAGGGGGAAAAACCTTCTGTCCAAGATTCTGGATGTCCAGCATCAATTTGAATAGGAAATACTGGGCCATAGGGGTTAATAGTTTGACTTGGTAGAAAGCAGCTTTTGATATTCCAAGACCTTTTAGCAGCCATTTTGAATTCCTGCCATTTTGAATTTCTGCAGTAGGCAGCTCATAATGGGACTGGTAATAAAAGCAGAAGCTGAAGAAAAAAAACTTCAGCAAGCTTCAATAAGCTAGGTCTAATTTTTTAAAATTGATCTTTATTGAGTTTTACAAAAATAGAAAAAGAAAAGATAAGATAAAATAGGTCTACAGTAATTAAGTTATGAATCATAACATTTGCAGCGTATATCGTATACGTCACATAATATTAGGAAAATAAAGAATATTAGGAAAAGAAATAAAGAGAAGGAGAGAGAGGAAAAGAAAAACAAGAGAAAGAGGAAAAGGTATTGAAGGAGGGTAAAGTAAAGGGAGGGAATACAGGAAATAGGTAAAGAAGGACCAGCAACTTGGCTGGTGCTATGACTCAATACGACATAAAATTAGAGAATGTAGTTGGTGTATTAAATCCCATGTTATTACTTTGAGGGTATATACTAAATTTGTTTGGGAGTAGGTAATTATGATCTTCCAATGGTGCATGTAAGGTATATACGTTATTTATGGTAAATAAAGTAATAATTTGAATTTTATCATTCATTAAAAAGTTAATTTGTTGGGTTTTCTTTTTGTAAAATTTGCAAGTATTTTCTTCTCCTTAACCAATTGTACCACTTCAATAAGCTAGGTCTTATTTTTTGGATAGGTCTTGCTTTCGGGGAAACAGGGTATATATTTCACTATATAGATGTCTATTTTTGTATAATCTATACCTAGAGTCATTTATATATATTTTTTTCCTTTACTCAAGAGCGGTGAGATTTTGATACCTGAAAAGAAGGTATTTATTTGACTTCAGTTCCACAACTGGTTTCAAACTGTCCAGGCTGTAATGCACAGAAACATGAAAAGGCAGACAAGCACTTGTTCCAAATATAGTTGCTCCCGGTAGGTCAGTGTTAGAAGTTGAAAGCTGTTGCTTACAATTCTTTCTGAAGTCTGAAAAAAGCATACCTTGAAAGATAAACAAGCCATGAATTATGCAAGGAGGGGCAGGCTCAAGGAGAAGGGAGGAAGTGATGGGAACAAAGGAGCTGAAGAAGTTGTATGGAATATGGAATTTTTTATGACCAATTTTCAGACCTGGTGAAAGAAAGTGAGAGACATTCAATAACAGAAACATTGCAACAAATAATGTGAGTTATGGCATTTAGAACAGTGTTTCCCAACCTTGGCAACTTGAAGATATTTGGACTTCAACTCCCAGAATTCCCCAGCCAGCATTCGCTGGCTGGGGAATTCTGGGAGTTGAAGTCCAAATATCTTCAAGTTGCCAAGGTTGGGAAACACTGATTTAGAAGATAGTACATTTAACAAGACAACACATCTCCCGAAAGCCTAAAACCTATTCTGTGCTTTTTACAGACCTATTATGAAATATTTCTCCATAAAGTAAAGGTTCATGGCAGGGTGGCAGACTGGATGCTTTCTCTTCAGAGAAAACTAGATCCAATCATTAGTACCCATGGTTTAATCAGCTGAGAGAGAAGTGTAGAATAGCCTTAATTCTCCAAAATTATGAAGGCTATCAGATCAGCACAAATAATGGTGAGTTTACTGGGCAAAGGCAGGGGTGAAATTCAGCAGGTTCTGACAGGTTCTGGTGAACTGGTAGTGGAAATTTTGAGTAGTTCGGAGAACTGGCAAATACCACCTCTGGCTGGTCCCAGAATGGGGTAGGAATGGAGATTTTTCAATATCCTTCCCCTGCCTCACCCACCAAGCAACTCCCACAGAACCACAGAAAGAAAATGTTCTTGTGTCTAGTTTAAAGTGACCAGGTGTCCCACTTTCCACGGGACAGTCACGATTTTTCACAATTTGTCCCGCATCCCAGCCCGCTGTGCTTGGAAGCGGTCGAGGAGAGCGGCATTTGCGCCAGGCGGAAAAACGTATCCACTCCTTCCCAGCAGCAGCTGGCCTGGTGAAGACAGGTGGCTCCGTCCTGGCCCAGCGTTTGCCCCAGCGCCGCCAATTGAGAAACTGAGCATGCTCTGCTTCTGCTTCTGTGTCAGCGTAGCCTCAGAAGCAGGTGAGAGAGGCAGCACAGGAGCCTGCCAATGATGGAGAGAGGGAGGAGAGGAAGAGAGAGAAAGAAAGACAGCAAGAAAGAGAGAGAGAAAGCAAGAGAGAGAGAGAGAGCGCAAGAGACAGAGAGTAAGAGAGAGAGAGCAAGAAAGAGAGAGGGAGGGAGGGAGAGAGAAAGAGTGGTCAATTTAGTCTAGTTATTTTGTTGTGCAGTTTGTGTCCAGGATGTGAGGTGTCTGTAAATATTTTTACAGCCCTCTTTTTGACTCATGCAGTATACAGGTCCTCAGTGGAAGGCAGGTTGGCAGTAACTGTTTTTTTGCTGTTTTGATTATCCTCTGAACTCTGTGTCTATTGACTATCTTGTTGGGTTGCAATGATGGGCAAACCTCTCTCAACATTTTCTGCACTATGCAGAGACTAGCAGTGAGGTCTCATTGATGCTGCAATGATGCTATTGCCATCATATATCCTATAGGAACCTATGGCATATCAATTAAAAGGAATGAATTAATGAATACATGGTTCTGTGGTAAGTCTCCATACAATTTAGTAGAGAAATCAATACAGGAAGAGTTCTCTGGAATTTATTGCATTAATTTAAAGATGTGGTTTTTTGCTACTTACCTTTTCTGTTGTCATCATTACATAGACCATTGATTAAATGATGATTAACCTCAAAATGCTGAATAGAACTAAAACATGCACTTTTTCTCATTTCATGTTAAATCAATGACCCTAACCATCACCATTCTAATGCCCAGTATTACTTATCCACAACTGAAGTTCATAAAGTCAGGTAAGAACTTCAACTGTAAGAAAAGAATAAGTTTGAGTTCTTCCTGATTTACTTCTTTCTTAAAGCCCAAAATATGGCACATCACAAGCCTTGTTTAAACAGGGATGTTTAATCTATCATTTTTTTATTTTTGTAAAAAAAAAAAAAAAAGCAGACATGGACTCCCGATGCAAAATAGCATTCCAATATGGATTAGCAATTGACAGGAATGTTCTTATGGAAAGTCATCTCCTCACTGAGTTATTCATTCAAAAGTTGCTCATTGCATTCAAAATAACTTACCTTTGAAAGAAAAAAAAAGGATGAAAAAGTAGTTCTCAGCAAAAAAAAGGTTGCATGCGATTCTGCAATAAATATAGTTGAGAGCAAAACTGAAAGCTATTGTTTTTCCAGAAAACAAAAGAAAAAGTTTATTTAGTAAACTATATTAAAACAAGTGAACAACATCACATCTGGATTGAAACATTCCCTGCATAGCACATAGCACATTTAATTGCAATGTTGCTACACTTCAAATGGACCCGAATTCGTTCCTGCTTCCCCCTCCTTGAATCACATATGGAAATAGAGTTCTTTTTCCATGATTCCCTCCTTAGTTCCTTCCCCTGACTTTCTCCTCAAAGCACATTTGTTAACTTGAGTGGCATTTATGAAATTGCAACCCCGTTAACACAGCAAGTAATCTAACACATGAGCGGCTCATCAATCATTTAATTGGGACATCTTGCTCCCCTCCCAGATGTTCCCTTTCAGTGGATATTATTGTGTTTCTCAAAAAATTCGGATAGTTACTGGGCCTATAAATGTAGTGCACAAGATTAGTTGACTTCAGCCACCTCTTCCTTTCTTCTATAATGACTTCATTGTATCATAAATCACTGGCCCCAAGTCAAACAATAAACTTCTAGAGTCACTTCCTGCTATTGGTCTAAGAATGGAAACCTATCAACATTATATATGCTATCCTTTTACCCCAATATACATACCCTGGACTATATGTTTTGGCACCTTAAATAGTAAATTGTTTTTGATATATCTTGGTGGAATAGAGCAATCTTTTATACTGTAAAGAACGCAACTACTGAGTTCTCCATTGACCGTATTGTCTTGAAAATCCAAGAGCTATAGACTGGAAATACTAGAATAGAAATTGTATCATTATGACCTATGAAGCCCTTCATGGCATCGGAGCAGAATATCTCCGAGACCGCCTTCTGCTGCACGAATCCCAGCGACTGATTAGGTCCCACAGAGTGGGCCTTCTCCTGGTCCCGTCAACTAAACAATGTTGTTTGGTGGGCCCCAGGTGAAGAGCCTTCTCTGTGACGGCCCCGACTCTCTGGAACCAACTCCCCCCAGAGATTAGAACTGCCCCCACCCTCCTTGCCTTTTGTAAACTCCTCAAAACCCATCTTTGCCGTCAGGCATGGGGGAACTGAGATATCTCCCCCGGGCCTATACAATTTATGTATGGTATGTTTGTACGTATGTCTGCTTAATAATGGGTTTTTAAAAATATTTTAAAATTGTAAATTATTAGATTTGTTATGAACTGTTTTATTCTGTTGTGAGCCACCCTGAGTCTACGGAGAGGGGCAGCACTCTGCTTTTCAATCGATTTTTAAAAATATTTGTAACAAAATGCTTTCTGGGAACAGCCGGGCTGGGGGGCTGGGGGGCCGGGCTGGGGGGCTTCCCAGCAGCCTCCGAACGCCGAACGCGGAAGTTCGGGTTTGGCGTTCGGCTTCGGGATGCTGCTGGGAAGCCCCCCAGCCCGGCTGTCACCTTTTAAAACAGCCGCGCAGCTTCCCAGCAGCCTCCGAACGCCAAACCCAGAAGTTCGAGTTTGGAGTTCGTAACACGAAAAAAGTTCGTAAGAAGAGGCAAATTTTTTCTGAACCGTTCGGAGGCTGCTGGGAAGCCGCACGGCTGTTTTAAAAGGTGACAGCCGGGCGGTGGGGCTTCCCAGCAGCCTCCGAACGCCGAACGCGGAAGTCACCTTTTAAAACAGCCGTGTGGCTTCCCAGCCGTCTCCCAAAGCCGAACACCAAACCCAAACTTCCACGTTTGCCGTTCGGAGGCTGCTGGGAAGCCCCACCGCCCGGCTGTCACCTTTTAAAACAGCCGCGTGGCTTCCCAGCAGCCTCCGAACGGTTCAGAAAAAATTTGCCTCTTCTTACGAACTTTTTTCGTGTTATGAACGCCAAACCTGAACTTCCGGGTTTGGCGTTCGGAGGCTGCTGGGAAGCCGCGCGGCTGTTTTAAAAGGTGACAGCCGGGCGGCAGCGTTTTTTTTTGCGGGGTTTTTTTTTTGGTTGCACGGATTAATTGACTTTACATTGTTTCCTATGGGAAACAATGTTTCGTCTTACGAACCTTTCGTCTTACGAACCTCCCCCTGGAACCAATTAGGTATGACTGTATATATATATTTTCATCTGCCAAGTCTAGTGGAAGAATTCTAAAATATGATAGGTGGCATATCTAAATGGCAGCATTTCTCCAGCAAACTAAACTGGAAACATTAGCTACCAAAATGCTTTTTACAGTTGTTGGCTGAGAAGCAAAGCAAGGAGCCTAACGTGCCTCAGAAATGACCCTGATGGTATCAAGTCCCATATCACAGGGGGTCAAGGAAGCAAATTTCCTGCAGACTTGAATAAGATGTTTTAATGCAAGAAGTAGAGGAACCGGATTCAAGGATACCGAATCTTAAAATCTGTAACAGGAGCTTCTAGTCCTCTTTCATTAGAGAGTTCATTAAGATGGCAAGTCATTGAATCTTCTTTCCCCAGGATCTCTGCAGCCCGAACTGAGCTGTCATTTATGTGATAAGCTATTAATGAACTCCAATTCCATCTGTTGATTGTTTTCGTCTAGCTTCCTGTCATTACTTTCTCAGTTTCCCCACAGTCTCTCTCATAATCTTTTCATTGCTACCAGTTCACATCTTTCAAGGAATTCCACTCAAATAACCAACCAGGGTGTAGATTTCCATAAATACCAGCCTGACTGATGGGTGGGCCACCTCAACAGTCAGACAGTTCAGGTAATATGGAGATATTGTGAGACAGCTTTTCCTATCAACAAATTAGGAACCCTATATACAGTGATACCTCGTCTTACGAACTTAATTGGTTCCGGGATGAGGTTTGTAAGGTGGAAAGTTTGTAAGACGAAACAATGTTTCACATAGGAATCAATAGAAAAGTGCAAAAACGGGTGCTTCGCTGGCAATGGAAGTCCGGAGGTGGGGTTTCCCATGGAGGGGAGCCTCAGGGGAATCCCAGCAGTGCAAAAATGGTGCTTCGTTAGCAACAGAAGTCCGGAGGCGGGGCATCCCAGTGGGAGTGGCTTGGGTTTAAATAGTTTGGAAAAAGAGGCAAAAAAATCATAAACCCCAAGTTTGTATCTCGAAAAGTTTGTGTGACGAGGAGTTTGTAAGACAAGGTATCACTGTATTTGGTTTTTTTTTAGATATTTCTTTAGCAAGTTGCATACAGACAATAATTTCAATAATACAAATCATCAGCGATCTAAAACCTGAAAATTACATCATGTTAGTAAATATATATAAAAGGGTCAGCAAATGTTGCTATAAGTTTCAGAGAGAATAGAACGTATACAATTGAATGAATACCATTCAAGCAGATATCAGCAAAATTTGTCTGAAATGTTATAGGTTCTCCTGCTTGAGCAAAGGATTGGACTAGAAGAACGGAATAGAACAGAATAAGAGAGTTGGAAGGGATCTTGGAAGTCATCTAGTCCAACTCCTTGCTCAGGCAGGAAACTTTATACCATATCAGAGAAATGGTTATCCAATCTCTTCTTAAAAACTTCCAGTGTTGGAGCATCCAAACTGATTAATTGTTCCAAGTGTCAGGAAATTTCTCCTGGGTTCTGAGTTGCTTCTCTCCTTGATTAGTTTCCATCCATGATTTCTTCTTGACTTGCCCTCAGTTGCTTTGGAGAAGAGGTTGAAACTTCCAAGGTCCCTTCCAACTCTGTTATTCTGTAAAGCAGAATGTCCATGATGAAGTCTGGGTGGGTGGGCGGAGCCTCCCCCCTTTCTGCTATCAGTTTTCTTGAACTGGGGCAAACTGGTAGAAACCCACTATTGTCAGTATTGCCATTTTCTTGCAGCATTAATTGGAGATGGAACTTGTTCATTTAGGATCATCCTCTTCTAATTCATCCTATGCCCTCTTTAGCAATAGCATTTAGACTTATATACTGGCTCATAATGCTTTTACAGCCCTCTCTAAGCGGTTTACAGAATCAGCATATTGCTCCCAATAATCTGGGTCCTCATTTTACCCATCTCAGAAGGATGGAAGGCTGAGTCAACCTTGAGCTGGTGGTGAGATTTGAACTGCTGAACTACAGCTAGCAGTTAACTGAAGGAGCCTGCTATGCTGCACTCTAACCACTGTGCCACTCCGGTTCTTTTTATACCTTTTAATGTTCAATAGGAATATTTTTTCCTGTAGGCTTAGTGTTCATTTGGAGGAGTGCTGAGTTGTTTTCATAAATAACCTGAATGATAAGAGCAGAGAATGGAGCATCAACTATAATACTTTCTACTACATTATTGTTATTGTTATTGTTATTGTTATTGTTATTGTTATTGTTATTGTTATTGTTATTGTTATTGTTATTGTTATTGTTATTGTTATTGTTATTGTTATTGTTATTGTTATTGTTATTGTTATTGTTATTGTTATTGTTATTGTTATTGTTATTGTTATTGTTATTGTTATTGTTATTGTTATTGTTATTGTTATTGTTATTGTTATTGTTATTGTTATTGTTATTGTTATTGTTATTGTTATTGTTATTATTTAGACTTGTATGCCGCCCCTCTCCGAAGACTTGGGGCGGCTCACAGAACACAATACAAAAACAATATGTGTACAAATCTAATAATTAAAAACTATAAGCTAAAATCCCATTACATTAAAAAGCAGTCAATAACTCAATCACATCCACACATAACATTTAATGGTCAGAAAAGGAGGGCATGATCTAACTGCCCCATGCCTGGTGACATAGATGGGTCTTGAGGCTCTTGCAAAAGGCGAGGAGGGTGGGGGCAGTGCGAATCTCCGGAGGGAGCTGATTCCAGAGGGCCGAGGCCGCCACAGAGAAGGCTGTTCCCCTAGGTCCCGCCAGATGACATTGTCTGGTCGACGGGACCTGGAGAAGGCCAACTCTGTAGGAGCAAATCGGACGCTGGGATTTGTGCAGCAGAAGGCAGTCCCGTAAGTAATCTGGTCCGGTGCCATGTAGGGCTTTATAGGTCATAACCAACACTTTGAATTGTGTCCAGAAACCAATTGGCAGCCAATGCAGTCTGCGGAGTGTTGGAGAAACATGGGTGTATCTGGGGAGACCCATGACTGCTCGTGTGACCGCATTCTGCACGATTTGAAGTTTCCAAACATTCTTCAGAGGTAGCCCCTTGTAGAGAGCGTTGCAGTAGTCGAACCTCTAGCTGATAAGGGTATGAGTGACATTCCACTCACTCCCTAACACTTGTCACTTGTTAGGCAACTTGATGGAATTTACTTTTAGGGAAAGTGATTGGCATTTGTTTTTCCCTCAGCAGGCAACGTTTTATTCAGATGTTGTGGCAAAATACAACAACATCAACCAGGCCTGCTCTATTTCTATGTTATTTTCTGTGTTGAATGCTGTGCCTGTACATTTGCAAAAGTACCTTTGATCAAAGAAACATGGGTAGACCAGCATATAAGTCTGTTTATTTTGGGTCATAGCCAATTTGCCACTGATGTATAATTAAAATATCACTAGGGCTGACTGGAATGCTTTCACTCAAGCTTTGCCTGAATTGTGGTTTTTTGCCTGTTTCCTTCAGATGACATGTAGGTGGTTCAAAGAAGCACATGTTTTCATGGTTCGGAAACTCTTCAGCTAATCTCTCATGAAAGTGTAAGGTTTAGGCCGGAACTGGTTAGTCCCCATGTATCTCAAGACCAAAGTTGCAGGCTTCTTCACAAATACCTTGACTGTGCTTTTCTTTAGTACGCTAGATAAGAGATACTATCAATTACCCGCAAATTATTTTTAGCTTTTGCGGTTTTTGTAATTGTACATCGTAACTGAATTAAGTGAAACCTAGTGAACATAAATAGTTTCAAGGGAAGAAGATGTGGTAAAATAATTATTTTTTCTTCTGAGAGGAGTCAAGAGAAGGACATTTATTTTCACGTACCTTGTTTGCTTGCTGTAGGACAGGTCTCCAAATTTGGCAACTTAAAGACTTGTGGCAACATTAAGACCCTCAGAATTCCACAGCTGGGCAAATTTGGAGACCCCTGCTGTAGAGGGTAACAACAAGGCCAGGATAAGGGAGGAAGCATAAAGATTGACATAGGAACTCTGATGGAAAGGAAGTGTCTGTCCAAGTGTTTGTACAAGATACTGTCACCAACAATATCTTGTACAAAATTGCATGCCTAAAAGGATTGTGGAGGAGCTATAAATCGAAAATGGAACTGAGCAAGAAGATACCAATTCAACTTTGACTTTTCTGGAAAGTTTTTAAAACATTACATTCTTTGCTTGTATTATATGTATTATACTTGTACA